>NC_091245.1:39057500-39277500 GCF_042477335.2 Ovis canadensis
TTTCGCCATCTTTCAAAGCCTCGTTATCCTTGTGAAAGTCACGGTTTCCTCTGGCTGCAGGCAGCTGCGGCAGACCCAAATGTCTGCTCACCTTCCACATTTGTCAACCTGTTCATTACAGTGGTGAATTTGACACATCAGAAATGTCCCTTTGACAGGAAAGTTTATCCTGGAATGAAAACTGAAGCAAAAGAAAGAAAACCAAAGAAAGATGAAAGTGTAATTTATATTCTCAGATTTGCAATTGTAGTCTTGTCTTAAAGGCAGGATATATGTCAGCTCTTTAGGAGCTGGGAGATACTTGCTCCTGGAGCCTGGGGGCTCACACAGGCCTGATCAGGGGCACAGAGGGTCTTGTTCATTTCACAACCCAGTGGGGCTTCCAGACACTGAGTCGCTGTCACTCTGGGCTGGCCGGCCGCCCACGAGTCTACCCACGGCACAGAGAACTCACACATCTTGGGAGAAATTATCCCATAAACTCCAAAAGGCCGGAGACCCTATTATTTGGCGGCACACACGTCAGGTGACTAATCACACTGGTTAATCAATAACCCAATTTTGTTTAATCCTTGGGTTTTCACATTTAACACCTTTTGTCCCCTTTTCCATTTTTGCTACACAGAAAAATCAGCCAGTCTTCCTTTTTGTTTTTTGAGGCAAAGAAGGATGAAAGGTTGGGAAGGGGAGGTTAGACTCTCCTGCCCCTTATCTCAGAAGTGACCAAATGTTCTGAGCTTGCCTCGCATACATCCCTGGACATTCCCTCAGCTCCTCACAGCCTCCAAAAGGAGAAAACCTTATCAGACTATCAGAGCGACTCTGGTGAACAACACACACCTAACTGAAGTAATAATTGTTGAATCATTATCAATTATAACCCCAACCAAATATGATTGTATATTCAATTGGCTTGGCGTAGATAAATGTATGTTTGTGCAATAAATGTATCTGTCAAGATTTTTTTATGCTCTAAGCCGGATTTTCATTAATGAAGGAAGTATTAATTTAAATTAAGCACTCTGAGATCTTTATTAGTAAAGTAATCAGCAGCAAATAAGCTGGTTAATCAGTTTATATATCCATATATATCTTTCAGAATCAATGTTTTCAATTGAGACCGTTGCCAAGTGGTTAGAATAAGACAGAGAGAAAACTTGCATGAAATACATTTCATGTGCTCGGCTGACGTCTGCCGAGCCCTATCGGCGTCTCCGAATGCACTCATTGATGCAGCTACGATGACTGTATAAAATGTGTTTAATTGGCATGAAAAGGCACTAACTGAGAGCTGGTGGGGTTTCCATTATCTGGGTGGATATCTTATTTACTTTAGTGGATCCTGAGAGCAAGATGAAAGTATATGAGAACTGAGATGGGGGTGGGGACAGAAGCTGTTGGAGTTTTGGGGTTGGTGGGGGGTGGCGGGTAGGGAGCTTTACAATCATCCAGGCTATGCAAAATGCGGCTTTGTGTTGTCCCTGGTCTCAGGACTGGTGGAACATTTTCTTAATTAGAATCTGCAAAATTGTGAAGCTGGAAGCCCTGTGGTTCCTTGCCTTTTGGAGCTTGTGTTTTTTATACAGCCCATCCCTTCAGTGTAGCTCAAAACCCGGGTACAGGAAAAGTGTCATTTTTAGCTTCAACCTGAAGGCACATGAAAGGGGGCAGGGGTGCTTCTCAAGGCGCATCATGCTCTTCTGCTATTTGAATTGCTCGAATCCCTTGAGATACTGTACATAGCATGGTACTGTTCCTTCTGCTGATTCCTGGGGTTACCAGCCCCCTGCCGAGAGCATACTTAAGTCAATATTTCTGTTAATTGTTACATTACAAACTGTTCCATATCCCAGTGGTGAGAGTTCACAGTGATACCAGCTGTGGAATCACAACACCTACACGCAGTCCCAAGAGGTCCCCACGTGCTGTGGGATTTGCCTTTTGAGAATGTTATTTAGTGTATCATTCACACGTCAGCACTAATAGAATAGAGAGAAGACGACAATAGATTTATTTTCATCCTATCAAATCCTACATGGAGAGGTCTTATTGCCATGTTTGATGTGGGCCTGGCCCTCCTAGAGTTCAGTAATGCGTTCATATGCTTATACTTACCTCCACCTTAGTTTTCAACCCCAATGTCTCTCAGACAATGGGTCTAATTGTGAGCCGTGTAAACGATGACTATTAAAAGCTAAGACAGATGCATAAGAGAATATATTTCTTACATTACACAGATACGCTTTATTTGTATGTATTTGGTCTGCAGCTCATGGGGAGCTTTGTGATGAAGTATGGTTTCTATGGGAATTATTTGAAGGCTTTAAGTTTCTGAGTCTGGGACGTTGGAAACTTAAATAGACTGTCAGGTTGGACCCCTCTCTCCCCTAATCTCTGGGTCTAGGGTACATGTGTTCTGTCAGACTCTAGGCAAATCATGCCTAACTTCTGCTTGCAGACAGGCTGATGCAAACTTTCCCCAAGCACTGTCTGTCAGAGCCAACGGAATGCTCAGGATTCATGAGAAATACCATTAGCTCTTTGGAAGAAGGTGCTAGTAATAAAATAAGCCTTTTTGACCAACTCGTTGGAAATTTTAAAGGGGAAACCGTTTTTTTAAAAAAAGGATTTGGGGTTTGCTCTTACGGAATAATCCTACAGAAACGTCACCCCTGATAACCGGGCAATCACAAATCCTATCTTGTGCTTAACCCAGTAGAATCCTGTGGAAAACTGGGTGGCCCGTGGGACTTGCAGGCAGTGGCATCCAGTCTTAAGGGCTGTGTTCTCCCTGATAAAGTGGTTGGAAAACTCTCTTCTCACCCCTATTTTTTTTTCTTTCATTGTTCCCTAAAAGACCTGAAGTGCCACTGGTCACTAAATCTCCCATAAAAACAGTGACTTTGCGTTGAATGTATGTAATGTAACCACATGATGGTAGTGGTTTAGTTGCTAAGTCGTGTCCGACTCTTGGGACCCCCACGGACAGTAGCCTGCCATGCTCCTCTGTCTGTGGGATTTCCCAGGCAAGAATATTGGAGTGGGTTGCCATTTCCTTCTCCAGGGGATCTTCCCAACCTGGGGATTGAGCCAGAATCTCTGCATCTCCTGCATTTGGCAGGCAGAATCTTTACTGACTGAACCCCTAGGGAAACCCCAATATAACCACATAGTAGATGCCAGATATACTAAGTAATTTCCATGCAATTACCTCATTTAATTTACAGAACTATCCTATAACTTGGAGACTTTCATCACGCTTTATTTTACAGATGAGGGAACTGAGTCACACAAGGTCCCACAGCAGAGCCAGGCCTCCCATTCGTGACTCTTTGACCTAACCAGTGAACCACTCCTCTCCACCACTCACCTACTTTCAGCACTGTAAATTTAGCCAAGGCTAATAACATGACCAGGGCTTCCCTGGTGGCTCAGCCGTAAAGAATGCACCAGCAATGCAGGAGATGTGGGTTCAGTTCCTGGACTGGGAAGATCCCCTGGAGAGGGAAAGGGCAACCCACTCCAATATTATTGCCTAGGAAATCCAATAGACAGAGGAGCCTGGTGGGCTACAGTCCATGGAGTCGCAAAAGAGTTGGACACGACTGAGCAACTGAAACAACAATAACATGACTACTCCTGGCACCAAGGTTATCTCTGGGTATCTTAATATTTTCAAATAGTCCCAAAGGATTCCCCTCCCTCTTCATCACTACCCCACTGGAGCTTAGCTAAATACACTGCTCCTTTGTGTCTGTGCTCTGCACTCATTGTCACTGGTTCCTATAAAAGATACAGATTCCCACATATGGTCACGCTGACCTGCTTCTAATTCCCAAGTTGTGAAACAGGGCTGGGTGGTGATAAAATGAGCAAGAGGCCACTGCATCCCTCAGTGACTCCAGGGGAGTTGGAGTCATATGCAGAGGACGGCGTAGGCAGGAGACTCAGCTCTCCTACTTGTTAGCCATATAACTGTGGGCAGGTGACTTGACATGATGGTGACTCATTTGTGAAATAGGAAAAATAGCATCTGTTTCATAGGGGTATTATGAGGATTAGATGCGTCATTGTTTGGTGTTTAGTGTGTGATCAGAGCCATATGTCTATGCAGTTTCTGTTGTGATTCCTTGTGTAACTCTCAAAGTACAGAGTGAGACAATGATCTTAAAAATTTGGGCTCAATCCAGGTTGTCAACTTGGAAAACCAAGATGAGGATGAATTTGTCCACTACTACTGGGAGAACTGAGTGACCTGGATAATTGGGCTACTGTTTTAAAGCTGTCTTGACATGCCCCTAATATAAATGCTTGTCCACGAAATTGCACAGTTTGTTTATTTGTAAGAAATGCCATTCTTTCCACAAAAACATTTTGTGTTTTAGCTCTGGACCAGATAGGTACTAGAGACACAAAGCTGAACAAGCCTAAGGCTTGGTTCCCATTCCCAAAGACCTCACGAGTTAGATGAGAGCAAATAACCTAACCGTGCTACAAACAGGGCAAATGTAGTAAATGTCTTGAGAAAAAGAATGAAAAAGGTGGAGGGGCTTAGCTACTTTTGCATTGCTGGGTCTGAACAGTCATTGAAGCTTCCAGCCAAGGCTTGAAGAATGAATTAGAGTTTGCTGTTGGAGCATGGGAGGTGAATATGATCATCCAAACAGAAAGAACATCTTGAAGACATGCATGAAGCTATAAACATTTAGGCTGTGTTTGGGGAACATTCTATGTATGGCAGGGTGCAAATTGGGGTGAGGCAGGCTGTGAAGGGAATCACTTGTTTTCTAAAGACAGAAAGTAATGATGCTTCACTTCTTTGGTTGGAAGCAACAGAAATAAATGCCAGAAGCTTGTGTGTATCAGTCACTCAGTCTGTCCAACTCTTTGCGGCCCCACAGACTGTAGCCTACCAGCCTGCTCCTCTGTCCATGGACTTCTCCAGGCAAAAATAATGAAGAGAGTTGCCATTCCCCTGTCCAGGGGATCTTCCCAACCCAGGAATCAAACCTGGGTCTCCTACGTTGCAGGCCGATTCTTTATGTCTGAGCCACTCAGGAAGCCCACCAGCTGCTTAAGCAAAAGGAAACTCTACAGGAATGATTTGGGGCACAAGCAGGAGGGGAAGGAAGGTGATGTTCTTCAGTTACTGCCCCACTGTTTCTTCTACCCTTGCTTCATTCTGATTAAAAAAAAAATCCCAGGAGAGAGATTCCAATTGGCTGAGCTCAAGTCACATGCTTACCTCCGGGTTTTATAGGTGATGAAAGGAAAGATCAATGGGCAGAGTCTCCAGGACCCTATCAACTTCTAAGGTAGACAGCACACTGGAGGGTACCAAGATATGACTAATCAGGAAAAAAGGTAATTCCCCCAAAGGGAAATCAAAGTGCTGATAGGAAGGGCAATTGTTTGATGGACAGACAGCTGTCCATTATAAATCAAATTAATAATAGCTTCTGTTTATTGACCATATGTCGTCATATATTGTGCTGAATATGTATTTTTCTTATTTGTTTTGTTTAACCCTCATAACAGTTCTAGGAGCAGGTGTACTCCCACTTTATAGGACGGGGGTAGGCATATCCCATTCTTACAAATGAAAAAAATTAATCTCAGAGCGATTAGGTCACTTTCCCAGGGTCACACAACTAGTGAGGGAGCAAATCTAAATTCAAACCCAAATGTCTCTTCCAGGGGATCTTCCCGACCCAGGCCACATCTCATATCTCCTGAGTTGGCAGGCAGATTCCTTAACACTAATGCCACCTTGGAAGCCAAATAACCAGCATCAGTTTGGGGGGGCCCAAAGATCCACCTCATAGAAAGGAGAAAGTTACTTTGCTTATAGGCTGTGCAGACCAGCTGAGAAGCATTTTCTGCATGTGGATTGAAACCTAGGCTCTCCAACACTTGATGGGTAACATGCAAAACCACAGATCAATTCATTCCAAAGCAGTTTACAGTGTTGCTTCCTTTTGAGCCCCAGGAATGGAGAGGTACACAACCACAGGCTCTGAAGCCTGTTGTTTTAACTAATGACTGAATAGGACCTTCTGCAACCCCTGAGGGCAGATCTTGGGGATTAGAAAACTTCTAGATGAATTATCCCCAGAAGGTAATGAGGATCACTTGCTCATCTCATAGTAACATTTCCCAAAGTACTGGGCCTGACATCCTCAAATCTACACCACATATTCAGTATAAGTAGGGAAAACTATTCACATCGTCTAGTCACCTAGTCAGCCAGTGAATCATTAATCTAGTCTCTAGTGCTAAATGCTTATAAGTGTTATTTAATCTGCCTAAATAGTGCAGGTAGGCATATAGGATCCTCATTTTATGCACAAGGAACTGGCATCTCAGATAGGTGGAGCAACTAGCTTAAGGTCACACAGTAAGTAAGAGACTCCTTCCCAGCTGCTATGCATCGTTCTGAGTCATGAAAAGTGAAAGTGAAGTTCCTCAGTCATGTCCAACTCTGCGACCCAATGGACTATAGCCTACAAAGCTTCTCCGTCCATAGCATTTTCCAGGCAAGAGTACCGGAGTGGGTTGCCATTTCCTTCTCCAGGGGATCTTCCCGACCCAGAAAGATCGAACCCTCATTGCAGGCAGAAGCTTTACCCTCTGAGCCACCGTGAGCACTCAGCTCATGGGCCTGAATCTTGTTACAGATTTTGAGCAACAGTGATGGCTGTGTACCAGTCTTCACAGATACCTTACCTGAATCATCCAGAAAGGATCTACATTGCCTCCTGCCAGGAAAGGATACCTGAGAGTTCCAGGGTTTCTTTGGTTGTCTGAGATCTTTGGTTTCTCAGGTCTGCCCTCCCAGATGTCTTAACTTCATGCTCAGGCTAACTTTCCCAAACACAACCAAGAGGGTTGTTAACAGCAGTTGGGGGGAATACAGCTAGAAGGGAAGAGAGATAACCTTCCCCTTGATTGTCCTTCCTTTTGGTACCATGAGGTCAATTTAGGTCACACACCCATTCCTGAACCAGTTACCAACACCCAGGAATGTGGAATACTAATTGGTTGAAGCTAGTTCTGTTCAGTTCAGTTCAGTAGCTCAGTCGTGTCCAACTCTTTGTGACCCCATGAATTGCAGCACGCTAGGCCTCCCTGTCCATCATCAGCTCCTGGAGTTCACTCAGACTCACGTCCATTGAGTCAGTGATGCCATCCAGCCATCTCATCCTCTGTTGTCCCCTTTTCCTCCTGCCCCCAATCCCTCCCAGCATCAGAGTCTTTTCCAATGAGTCAACTCTTCCTATGAGGTGGCCAAAGTACTGGAGTTTCAGCTTTAGCATCTTTCCTTCCAAAGAACACCCAGGGCTGATCTCCTTTAGGTTGAAGCTAGCATACCTGAGCCAATCATAGACAAGGATGTGTTACAGGAGTCCATGATTGGTTTAGCCCAGTATCAGTCAGCATCCCCTAAGTCACGTAGCTTATGTAGAGGAGGAGTGGGTACCTGAATAAAAACAAAGTTGTGACAGGAGGGAGGAAGAAGGCAATGAATGCTAAGCCACTTCAATGACCACTTAAGTGCGTACACACATCTGTCCTAAGACTGTAAGCTTCCTGAGGACAAAGACCATGATTTACTATTATTATTATTTTTTTTTTGTCAGCACATCCCAACATCGACCACAATACCTGAGTAATCTTTTGGGGGAAAATGAGATGAGTTATAGTTATTAAAATGTTATTGAAGCTGAGTTTTTTCGTTGTAAATTAAAGGTTTACATGAGGTAAAGGGGAAAAGCACTATTTCTCCCTGCTGGATCTCTGTTTGCTATATGAGTTAGACCTTTCTAGAAGACATGTTTCTGTCTGCCAGGCTTTAGAAACAATGATCTAAGAGTCAGACATTTCCTATTAAAGTTTAAAAAACATAGCTTTAAGTCATACATTATATTGAACGCTTTCATATCTCATCTGATTCAGTAGGTTTTAAACCTCACAGAGGTCACATTTTGAAACAGTAGTCACTTTTTACAACATCTCCAAACATTAAATAAAAATAAAAATTATTATGAAGAATATAGTTGTCTATAGAGACCACTAACAGGACACATGAATATTATTATTATTAAGGACAGTATTATTTGGAGTCTGAAGGTTACAATGGCTGGCTTATCTCTAAGCTTCATTTTTTTCTTTATTGAATTGAAGAGGGAAGGGCAGATTCTATCAATGCTCATCTGTTTTTTAAAAAGCCTATTTAAAATGTGGGTTCTTAACCTGTGGCAACCTCAGGGATTCTATGAATCACTAAAATATGTGCAAAATTGTGTATGTGTGAATGTTTTTATCAAGAGAGGGCTCCTAGTTTTTGTTACATTCTCAAAAGGGTTTTTGATTCACAAAAAAAGTTTAAGAACCACAGATATTAGAGGCAAATTCCCTCAAGACCTTAGTTGTCCCAGTGACTGGGGTCTCAAATAAAGAAGAAAAGCTATTCCCAGGGTCAGACTATTAACTTAAATTGGTTGCTTCCAGGAAATAGGTCATCCTTAGATTTCTCTTAGGACATTTTAGCTTCAAGAGTTATAGAGTTAGTAGATATTGGAAATGAATGGGGCTCTGTAAGGAAACATCAGAGAAGCGATTCCCCAGCTCCCACATCCGCCCAAGCCCACCCCTGAACCTTTCTTCAACTCTCTCTTGAAGCTAAAAGGGCCTATTCTGAAACTCATTCTCATTGGTGCCCACACTTGCTGTGGACAATGTGTAATTTGCCTAGCCTGCCTAGGGACTTTCCCTTAGTTAACACTTGTAAACAGATATAGAGCTAATAGTTTATTGTTTGTACCTTAAAGCTTGCAATTTTGATGCATCACCCACTCAATTATAATGTGCAAAATAGTTAAAGGAAAGTAAAATTAAGAAGGGGTTTGGATGCATGTGAGGGTGCATGTCCCCAGGTGTGCCTCCAGGAATGGCTCTGAAAAAGTGCTATCTGGCCCTCATCACGAAGCATCCTTGTCAAAGACGGAGGATTTGTATTGTTAGTTATCTGCCTTTTGTTTCCCTTGTTTCAATGTTCAGTTGCATTTTACTCTTTAGAACTTAAAGGATGCATTCAAACTTACGGAGCTTGACATTTTAACTATTTCGTCTCATCATGATTCATCTCAATTTACTTGCCTCCAAACTGTAGTCTTGAGAAAGCACACCATCTCCACCTTCTCCAGTGGGTAGAAAACCATGTTATTGTTGTTTAGTCACTAAGTTGTGTGTGACTCTTGTGAGTCCATGGACTGTAGCCGGTCAGGCTCCTCTGTCTATGGGATTTCCCAGGCAAGAATATTGGAGTGGGTTACCATTTCATTTTCCAAGAGATCTTCCCGACCTAGGGATCAAACCCATGACTCCTGTGTTGGCAGGTGGATTCTTTCCTACGGAGCCATCAGGGAAGACCAGAAAAACGTAAACACCATTTAATGAGCACAGTGTCAGCTACCTTGTAAGCTAGGTTCATTCATTAGATCCTGACTGTTCTCGGGTGAGATGTTTTCCTTTTGAATGGGAACTTGGGAACCTCAGCAATGGTCTCTGCAGTGTTTGCTGAATGTTCAATAGAAACCAACAAAGGTTACAGAACATGATGAATCAAAGGATCCCAAAGGAACACGGGATGTGCTGAACCAATCAGCCTAGCAGATCCTTAACACTTCATATGTGAGGCTCCTGTTCCCCAAACAAACTTGCTTCACCCCAGATGACACATTACCTGCAAAATGTATCAATGCCATGACCCAGGATGTTGCTGCCAGAGTATATATTACTGTCTTTAGTTGAACTCCATTTTAGAGACAACCTCAGCTGAACTTTGGTGGTAAAAAATCAACTCTGTCTGCACTCTCTCTAGGAGCATCTGCTTTAGAATAGAATGAATCAATAATGAGGTCATGAACAAATATTATTAATGCCTTTTATTATTTATATGGATAGTAACATGTCCAATTGACACACAGCTTCCTACCTCTCTAGTCTAACATGCATAACCCTTAGCTCCTTCTCTCTCTTTCATTCAGTCACAGTTACAGTGAATAATATATCACAAGCCATGACCCCTTGACCTTTATGAATTATCTGTTTAGAAAGACGTGAAGCCACCTTTTATAGCCACTATAATAGATACTTAGACATAGTGGATCAATAGTGAACAAGTTCGCTGGTTATAGTTAATGGGTACCAAAGGCACACTGTGACAGTGACCTCTGACACCATGTCTGGCAAGAAATCTTTAGAGCAAAAAATAAGGAAGACAGACAGTTTTTTAAGTTGTTAATGTAGATTCATAGCAAATCATGACAGTTTTCTCCAGGTGGAAATAATTCAGATTTGCAGAAGTCACTAATTCCTGCAAACCCCTTAATTTGGACCCCTGAACTAGAAACAGCAGTCCAGTGTTGGAAACAGCTACGGTGCCAGGCCTGACACAAGTCCTTTTGTTATACAAGGAGAACCAACTGAGATTGTTTTCCTGTCAAAGAAGACTTTTCTCTTTATGGAATAGGCTGTCATTTATAATTTTAAGCAGGCACAGATTTGTTAAACAGCTACACGGTAATGGGTTTCTATAAGAAGATCCACAGACCCATAGTTCTGGAAAGAAATTGAGCTTATGAGATATTTAAAAACCTAATGGGAATGGAATATTTGGGGTTTCTTGAAAAGATGGTTTCTGCTCTGCACATTGTCAAGGGAATTTAACAAGAAATCCATTGTTGTGTGTCTGAGAGTCTGTTTGAGGCAATTATATTTTCATATATCCTATGGAGTTGATCTTAGGGAAATCCACCAGGGCACCAAGCCCACATTTTCATGTCACTGCACTGTGCGGGACTCCCCAGGGTGAACATTTAACGGTGGCAAGCAGGTTTAAAAAGAGTCAGGAAAACAGCTAATTTATGAGTGGTCTTGACGAGAATGCACTGCAGCATTCCACCTGGCAAAGAAATTAATATACACAGAGTCCAATCCAAAAGAGAGGAAAGGTGTGTGTGTGCAAAGTCCTTTTCACTTCACTCCACATGTACATGCCGTATTATGATGTCACACTCCAGTAGCGTTGCTCTGAAGTCTCAATGGTCTCCCTGCTGTTAAGCACCATTGAAAACACATTTGTCCTGACCGTTCTTTTCTTCTTATCCCCCTCTCATCTGTGCAAGATGAATCACTCCTGGATCCAGACTGGCTCTGAGGGCAGAGCTAGGTCCTGACGAGGTAACCAGCCTCCTATGGCTTAAACATTTTAATTAATTTCAACACTAATGCACAAATGAGAGTTAATCACCCCACTGCAGTGCTGTCTAATTTACTAAGTTTATTCATTAAAACTTTCCTTACTAAACTTTGATTGCATGTCATGCTTTTTTGGAGGCTTTTCAGACTGCCTTAAGGGTTTTAAAGTGATATCTTGGGCAGCTGCTGAAAGCTTTCAGTGTTTGCTTAAAAGGAAGAATGGGGAGAATCTGATCAGCAAGAAATCTTCTCTGTGCTGAACAAGGAGCCTTTTAGGTGGCAGGAGGCCTGTAAAAGTAGGTTTGTTTTTAAGCAATATATAAAAAGGAAAGAGAAACTTAAGTATCTAATAAAAGAAATAAAATCAGTCACCTTAGTACTTGGCAAAACTTGGAAATACATTTCAGGGTAAGAGGCAGCCATCCTTTAAAAAACCAACAGAATGATAGCAGCACTGTGTATTCATGCGGGGAAAGATGTTCATAACAGATTTGCCAACCTTATTATTTTGGAATCAATATATTACACATCTAAGGTACACAGTTTTGCTCATTAAATGCTAGTACTTAAATTTTTACAGATATATTGTTCCAATAAAGCCTTTCATTTAAAATTAACTCCTGAAAACACCCATTTTTAACTCTCTAATTAACAGCATTCAGCATCAGGGGACAAAATACCCCATACTGTCAGTTACAGAAAGGCAGTTCTCAGTCTGACAGGTTAAACACTTGCGACTGCTTTTTCAGTCATTGACAATGTTAGTGTCTAAAAATGTACTTCTTCCCAGTTCCTATCTTTCTATTCCCCGTTCTGAGTCAGAAAAAATACTTTAAAAGTTTAATAAACACTCCAATAACTTGGGAGGAAAAATTCAAGTCAGAGTTATTAATGAAAGTACCACTTCTAATGGGCCATGAATCAGAATACAAGTTTTCACATTCATTTCCATGTTCTATAAATACTGCTCAGTGTTATGCAACAAGACATGACAAACTCATTTTTAAAAGGTATTTTTAACTTCAGGGAGTGAGAAAGGTTACCCAAATTCATTCTTCCTTAGAAAATGAAACTTGATTGGGAAAGGCTCCCTTCCTTACTTGCAGGGAGCATGTCTTGTCATTCCAAGTTGGCTCATGAAATATTCCTACCTTCCAGGCTCCTGAAAAACCTCTTTCAAAGAGTCTTCTCTTCAGATATTTAATCCCTGAGTCCACCAAAGCACAACTGAGAAAGAACGATGCCAGTGAAAAGAGAGAGCATGATAGCAAAATATCTGAGCACTGAGGTCAGGCAACCTGGCTTGGAATCTTGATTTTGCTATTTATTAGCTAGGTAACCTTGGACCAGTTATGGGACCTCTCTAAGCATGGTTTCCTCAAGTAAAAATTTAGTATTATCACAGCAGCTATTTCATAGGACTTGGTGAAAAATAAGAGCTAATCATATGTAGCATTTGCAGTATGTAGTATTTGGCATTTGCAGGTGCCGAAGCTTCCCTGGTGGTCCAGTGGTAAAGAATCTGCCTGCAGTGTTCATCCCTGGGTTGAGAAGATCCCCTGGGGAGGGAAATGGAACCCACTCCAGTATCCTTGTCGGGAAAAATCCCACAGACAGAGGAGCCTGGCAGGCTATGGCCCACCGTGTCGCAAAAGAGTTGGATACAACTGAGCAACTAAAAACAACAGGTGTCAGATACCGTTTACTCCTCACCTAGGTTTCAGGAATTAGTATTACCTTTATACCAGTTTATAGGTGAGGAAACTGAGTCACCAACAGACTAAGCAACTTTCCCAAAGTCACACAACTGAGTAAGCTGAATTCAGAGTTTCAGTGCTGATAGCCTGGCTCTTGAGTCTGTGCACTAAACTCCTCTACTACATTACATAATTTAATTATTACATAAATTATTTAATTCAGTTATTTACTATATTATTTAAATTAAAGACCATATGCAAAGGACATAAGACCACAGCCCAGGGAAGTGATTAATAAGAGTAATTGTTCACTTTCATTACTATAGTTGTTCAATAAACGCTTGTTGGCTAGTTGAACAGATAATGTGAGGGCTTCTTGAAACCCTAGAGTATGAATACTTCTGCTCATGAGCAACTGACACAGAATTGGAAGGAATGCCTTTCAACCCTCATGCACTTCGGTAGCATGGAAACATCTGGGTGCACATGATTGCAGTGGCTATTTTATTCCTATTTGTAAGGGAAAAAAATTTGAATAAAAACAGTAACTAAACCCTTTCAATATACAAACAAGGGAAAGCTAGACCAATGGTGATCCCAGTCACTGGTTCCTGAACTTGGATGTATACTAGAATCATCTGTGACGATTTAAAAAAAAATACCAATAATAGGGTCTTATCCAAAATCTACTGAATCAGAATAAATGGGGATGAAATTTAGATAGATAAATCTTTTAAAAATATTTTATGGAAATAAAACATCATATAGAAAGTTGTATAGGTCATAAAGGCATAGCTCGCTCACTTTTTATAAAGTGAACACACTCCAGTAACTAATGCCCAGAAATCCCTCAACCTCTCTTGTGTCCTCTTTGAGTCTCTCTCCTTCCAAAGCATAACCACTATCCCGACTTCTAACACATTGATTACTTTTGCTTGATTTTTAGTATAAAACCAAAATGACTCATACAGTATGTGTTCTTCAGCATCTGACTTGTTTTACTCTACACTGAGTTTATGAGATTTGTCTGTAATGTTGTGTATAGCATGAGGTCATCCTTTTTTGATGCTATCTACTATTCCCCATATTCATTTATTCATGCTGCGATGGCTGGACACTTGGGTTGTTCTTTGCGGAGCTATTACAAACAGTGATACATGAAATTCCTCTAGGTTTTTTGATAGATTTTGCATTTCTCATGGATATTTTCCTAGGAGAGGAATTGATGAGTTGAAGGTTTATCTAAGTTTAACTTCAGTAGACTGAGCATGTATGTTCTTTTAAAAGCACCACAAGTGATTCTGATGAACAACTAGGGCCAAGAGCAGCCAATCTTTGCTAGGAGGCCTTATGGATAACTCAATCAGGGTTTACAGTGTTAGAGTATAAGAGACATTTTTAAACCTGATGAGAATGGAATATTTGGCACGTCTTTAAAACTGGCCTTTGTCTTTCATCTTGTAAAGGACTTGGCTAACATTAGAGCTGTGAGGGTTAGGGTTGAGGGCTATGAAGCAAGAAGAGTAATTTGGTCTATATTTCACATGAAAAATTTTAATACCAAGTGTTTGTAGTATCTTATAAAACGTTACAACCCAGAGGCTCTTCTATTAGTAGAAGTACCCAGGCAAAAGGGCTTCCCTGATGGTTTAGTGGTAAATCTGCCTGCCAATGTAGGAGATTCAGGTTTGATCCCTGAGTCAGGAAGATTGCCTGGAGAAGGAAATGGAAACCCACTCCAGTATTCTCGCCTGGGAAACCCCATCTCCAGAGTAGCCTGGTGAGCCACAGTCCATGGGGTTGCAGAGCGCTGGACACAATTTAGCAATGAAACAATAAAACAACAACAAAGAGGGAGCACCATTTCTTCTCCAGACTGGACTTCTGCTTTTACTCCATCTCTGAAATCATAGAACCCTTCCCCCTCTGCCTAGGATACTTCCCAGGCCTCCCCTTCCCCACCTCCTGTCTCCATGACCTCCTCCTCCAAGAAGTCTTCCTTGTCTCTCCTTTTGTCACACTTGACTGAGAGATCCTTGAAGGCACGACCTTAACTTACCCACCCTGGTATAACCATGAATTGTATATTTTCAATCAATGTTCAATCAGTACTTGAAGAGAACTGTTCTCAACAGGTATAAAATGATCAGCTTTCTCATAAAATTTCAAAACGTTAAAACATCTATCCTGTACATGTTTCCAAACAATCATTCTTTCAGAGTTTTTCGGGTCAATATAATGAACATATGTTGGTGATGGACAGGGAGGCCTGGCGTGCTGCGATTCATGGGGTCACAAACAGTCAGACACAACTGAGCGACTGAACTGAACTGAACTGATGAGCCCAGGTCCACTGACCCTGACCAGGACATGTGGAAGGGACAAAGGTGGAGAGGACCAACCTTACAAAAGCTAGTTAGTTGATTAACCAACCAATTAATTATTAACATGATATACAAACAGAAAAGTCTTTTCTTGGGGCTTTTTTGGAACCAGGATTTAGTTCCAGGACTGATGTGATGGGTGAAGCTAATTGGACTTTCTGTTCGTTATTAACCCCTCTAAGCCAACATTGTCACAAAGGCGGAAATAGCAGAGATACTCTTCCTTTGGAAATAATACCATTCCTAAATGGCTTAGAACAAGGGGTTGTTGAACAGGGTTGCTACATATAACTGTGTGCACTGCACAATTCCAGAGTATGAAAATGAGCCCCTTGGAGTTGTAAGCCTCCTTAACATTATCTGTGAAACCAACACAGAGGGTTATGATGAAGATGAAAAAAGCTGCCATGCCTGAAACAGAGAGCACAGTGCCTGACAATGATTCATTGAACAGATTGTTAAGAACCTGCACTTGGTGGGGACTCATAGGGAGTATGCAGACACTAATAAAGAAATAGACATATACTGACAAATTGCAGTAGATGCTCTGAAGGGAACAAACTCCAGAGAACAGTGGAATATAACTTAGAGTTGAAGGGTAGGTGTGGCTAGGGAAGGCCTTTCTGGGGACTGACCTTTAGGCTGAGCACAGGGATGAGTCTGAGTCCCCTTAGCAGAGAGTGGAAGAAGGTGGCTTTCCCAGCAAACAGTACATACAGGAGTGTGGCTGCAACGCAGACAGCAAAGGGGACGCTGGCGTGGGCTGAGGTTGGAAGTTCTTAACACGCTATTTCCTTCTCCCTTTCCTTGTGCCCCTGGTTCTGTAACTCAGGCATCTCCTCCAGCCCCTGAACACTAGCTGGTGAGTGATGAGATCTGGTGAACGTTCTAAAATGTGATTCAACTATTTTAAGAGGACCTATAAGTGTAGGCACAGTCTTTATGGAAATAGCTGATGAAGGTGATGCTCAATTTGGGGGATCCCAGATCCCCTTTCTCCTACTTCTTTTTCCCTGTTAGTTCCTCCTTCAATCACTTCTTGATGCACTGGTCTGGGCCCCAGTCCTCCCATTGTAACACACTGTGTGGATATTTCCTGGAAACATCCATGCTTCAGATCTCCTCCATGATTCTTTTCTCTCATTCCTCATCAAATCTGGTCTATTCTATGCGCAGTTCCCTCTGGATCTGGCTAAATGCCTGACTAGCTCTTGGGATTATTTAACTTTATGATGGCTTATTAGGCTGACCCTTACATGAGATTTGTAATTTTTCTATCTAAATTGTTGCTTTCAATATCCTGATGAAAACAAATACTCCTACAGACATTTCAAAGCATAGTGAAAGAAAGAAATGGGTAAATTTTTGAATGGCTGATAATCCTCAAATCTCATCATAATAGCCTTATGGGGGTGGGTTCAGTAAGCAGTAAGGAACTTGGATCCCAGAGGCTGGACTCAGGCCTTGACATAAATTAATTCAACACTCAGAATAGTTTTCTCTGCACAGGTATCTATGGCTTTCCCAGTCACACTGAAGTTTTTGAAGGGTTAGGTGGAAAAAGAAGAGTTGAAAAGCCACGAGCATTATGAATCCACCAACTGCTTTTCAGACAGAGGTCAGACAGGGATTCCTCCCAGGGAATCATCACTGGACTCACAGTCACCCTCTTTCTGGCTGGGGTTCTCCTGGTATTGACCACTGTCCCAAATTAGAAGCAGTGACTTAATTTTTTGTTGTCAGTTAGTACATGATTAGCACATGGCTTTCTTTGCAAATATCAAATAAGCAATAAGAAAAGAAAAGCGTCTGCCAAACTAGATGACTCTCCTCATCTGTAAGGCGGGGAATACATAGTACTTTACCTTACAAAACTGTGAGAATGAACAATAGTAATTAGGTTAACAGTGTTGAGCCCATACAATTTACCAAGAAAAGAATGTCATATCTCCTTGTCCAAAATCCGTAAGGCTAGATGTGTTTCGGAATTTTGATTCTGTCTGATTTTAGGAAGGTTATGCAATGCATATGCTGTATATTGTGTAATACTCCCCACAGAGTTTAAGGAAACATGTTAATATTTCTGTAATCAAACATAGTAACATTTCTTTAGTAAAATGTATGCATAGCCCACCAAGTAGAATGAAGACTATAAATAGTTTTGCTTAAACATAAATAGTTCCGTTAAATAAATTGTTAAGACTAAAGAAAAACTAAAATCTTACCTTTTGCTGTTAAAAGAAAATGAAACTTCCTAGTTGGTAGTGGAAATATATATGATACTCTAGACTGGAGTACACATTTTGCTGCTGCTACTGCTAAATCGCTTCAGTCATGTCCGACTGTGTGACCCCATAGACGGCAGCCCACCAGGCTCCCCTGTCCCTGGGATTCTCCAGGCAAGAACACTGGAGTGGGTTGCCATTTCCTTCTGCAATGCATGAAAGTGAAAAGTGAAAGTGAAGTTGCTCAGTTATTCTGACTCCTAGCGACCCCATGGACTGCAGCCTACCAGGCTCCTCCGTCCATGGGATTTTCCAGGCAAGAGTACTGGAGTGGGGTGCCATTGCCTTCTCCATTTTACCTGATGCCATTAAAGATTTACTTACCTTGATCCTATTGTGTATTCATGAGTCCATGAACAATAGTCTTTGAAGTAACTTTTTTTCTATGTATATACCCAAAGTTTAATCACTATGAAGACACCTGATTAGATTAGAAAAAGAAAATGCAGTTTTTTATTCAGAACACAAGATCTCAGTTTTGTCTGGGTGCTAGACCTCAAAAAGAAAAAAATTTTAAGTTAAAAAATAGTTTTTTATCAGTTCAGATTGTGTTTTGTCACTACAGTGGGCTAAATGTTTGTGTCCCCCCTGAAATTCTCATATTGAAACCCTAATGCCAATGTGATGGTTTTAGTAGGTGGGACCTTTTGGAGGCAAATAGGTCATGATGGTGGAGAAGGCAATGGCAACCCACTCCAATACTCTTGCCTGAAAAATCCCATGGACAGAGGAGCCTGGTAGGCTGCAGTCCATGGGGTCGCGAAGAGTCGGACACGGCTAAAGCGACTTAGCAGCAGGTCATGATGGTGGAGCACTTAGGAGCAGGGGTAGTGCACTTATAAGAGAGACTCCAGGAGGCTCCCTTGTCCTCTTGTCATCATGTGAGGACACAAGAAGTTGGCAGTCTATAACCTGGAAGAGCATGACCACACTGGCATGCTGATCTTAACTTCCAGCCTCCAGAACTGTGAGAAGCATAAGTCTGTGTTGTGTGCGAGCCACCCAGCCTGGGTGCTTTGTTACAGCAGCCAAACTGACTATGACAGTCACCAAAGGGTTTGCACCAAACTCATGAAAATAAAAGCACTTTTGTTTTTAGAACTTAATGGACTGCAAATAAGAGATTTTTATTATTTCACTTCTATAGCTCAACTAGTAAGATTATTCTTTTTCCCCCACTCCTCACTAGTGAGTCAAGCATCCCCTTCTTTATTTCTTTTGATTATACTTTGAAATGCAGAAACTGATAATTTCTGATATGTTAACTGAGGACCTGAGAATGGATATGTAGATATAAGAGAGTAGATTGTTCTATATTATTCTACGATAAAACCTAGAACCTCAAAGAAGATTTTAGCTCAACAGAAGAGGACATTTGAGGATAGCTCAGTGACTGCTGTGAGTGGCTGAGCTCCCTGTCATTGGAAGCATCCAAGCAGAGATGGCAGCATATCCATCATGGATGCATAAGTGAATTCCTGCAATGGGCTGGGAGTTAAGACATGATGGTCAAGGTCCCTTCCAATATAATTCTATATCCTTATAATGCTATGTTTTATTAAGGGATTTAGTCACAGTCATTGGAGATTTCATGTCTATTATGCTAGGATTTAAGAAGAATCAGGAAATTATTATTTCCATCTGATCTAGGCTATAAGCAAGCTGGCAGATATCTAAAGCATCTTGCTAAAATGTTCTCTGTGGGATGATGTGAGTTCTATGATCCAGGACTTCCCTGGTGGCACAGTGGATAAGGATCTGCTTGCCAATGCAAGAGATACAGGTTCTATCCCGGTCCAGGAGGATTCCACATGCCATGGAACAACTAAGCCCATGCACCACAACTCCGCTGCAGCTACTGAAACCCGAGCACCCTAGAGCCTGTAACCCACAACAAGAGAAGCCACCGCAATGAGAAGCCCATACACTGCAACAGAGAGTAGCTCCTGCTTGCCACAACTAGATAGAGCCCGCTCAAAAGCAACAAAGACCCAGCACAGCCATAAATAAATAATTTTTAAAAAGTTATATGATCCAATAAGTGTGGCTAGATACTTTGGTTAGATTTTGCTGGGTGAGATGATATTAATATATGTATCTTTTCCAAAGGACTTATTATTGCCTTCAAAATGCTAATATATACCATAAATCTCCAAGAGGAAAAGGTAAAAGGCTGAGTTTCTCAAACTTATTTGTCCACACATTTCAATTTAGGATGTATCTGGAAAAACTGACAAAATGATCTCTGTTCGTTTCCAAGGCAAACCATTCAATATCACAGTAATCCAAGCCTATGCCCCAACCAGTAACATTGAAGAAGCTGAAGTTGAATGGTTCTATGAAGACCTACAAGACTTTTTATAACTAACATCCAAAAAAGATGTCCTTTTCATTATAGGGGATTGAAATGCAAAAGTAGAAAGTCAAGAAACACCAGGGGTAACAGGCAAATTTGGCCTTGGAATAAGGAATGAAGCAGGGCAAAGGCTTTTGCCAAAAGAATGCACTGGTCACAGCAAACACCCTCTTCCAACAACACAAGAGAAGACTCTACACATGGACATCACAAGACGATCAATACCAAAATCAGATTGATTATATTCTTTACAGACAAATATGGAGAAGCTCTATACAGTCAGCAAAAACAAGACTGGGAGCTGACTGTGGCTCAGATCATGAACTCCCTATTGCCAAATTCAGACTTAAATTGAAGAAAGTAGGGAAACCACTAGACCATTCAGGTATGACCTAAATTAAATTCCTCATGATTATACAGTGGAAGTGAGAAATAGATTTAAGGGACTAGATCTGATAGATAGAGTGCCTGATGGAACTGTGGATGGAGGTTCATGACATTGTACAGGAGACAGGGATCATGACTATCCCCATGGAAAAGAAATGCAAAAAAGCAAAATGGCTATCTGAGGAGGCCTTACAAATAGCTGTAAAAAGAAGAGAAGAGAAAAGCAAAGGAGAAAAAGAAAGATATAAGCATCTGAATGCAGAGTTCCAAAGAAGAGCAAGGAGAGATAAGAAAGCCTTCCTCAGCAATTAGTGCAAGGAAATAGAGGAAAACAACAGAATGGGAAAGATTAGAGATCTCTCCAAGAAAATTAGAGATACCAAGGGAACATTTCATGCAAAGATGGGCACAATAAAGGACAGAAATGGTATGGACCTAACAGAAGCAGAAGGTATTAAGAAGAGGTGGCAAGAATACAGAGAACTATACAAAAAAGATCTTCACGACCCAGATAATCACGATGGTGTGATCACTCACCTAGAGCCAGACATCCTGGAATGTGAAGTCAAGTGGGCCTTAGAAAGTATCACTACGAACAACACCAGTGGAGGTGATGGAATTCAGTTGAGCTATTTCGAATCCTGAAAGATGATGCTGTGAAAGTGCTGCACTCAATATGCCAGCAAATGTGGAAAACTGAGCAGTGGCCACAGGACTGGAAAAGGTCAGTTTTCATTCCAATCCCAAAGAAAGGCAATGCCAAAGAATGCTCAAACTAAGGCACAGTTGCACTCATCTCACATGCTAGTAAAGTAATGCTCAAAATTCTCCAAGGCAGGCTTTAGCAATACGTGAACCATGAACTTCCTGATGTTCAAGCTGGTTTTAGAAAAGGCAGAGGAACCAGAGATCAAATTGCCAACATCTGCTGGATCATGGAAAAAGCAAGAGAGTTCCAGAAAAACATCTATTTCTGCTTTATTGACTATGCCAAAGCCTTTGACTGTGTGGATCGCAATAAACTGTGGAAAATTCTGAAAGAGATGGGAATACCAGACCACCTGACTTGCCTCTTGAGACACCTATATGCAGGTCAGGAAACAACAGTTAGAACTGGACATGGAACAGACTGGTTCCAAATAGGAAAAGGAGTACATCAAGGCTGTATCTTGTCACTCTGCTTATTTAACTTCTATGCAGAGGACATCATGAGAAATGCTGGGCTGGAAGAAGCACAAGCTGGAATCAAGATTGCTGGGAGAAATATCAATCATCTCAGATATGCAGATGACACCACCCTTATGGCAGAAAGTGAAGAAGAACTAAAAAGCCTCTTGATGAAAGTGAAAGAGGAGAGTGAAAAAGTTGGCTTAAAGCTCAACATTCAGAAAATGAAGATCATGGCATCTGGTCCCATCACTTCATGGGAAATAGATGGGGAAACAGTGGAAACAGTGTCAGACTTTATTTTGGGAGGCTCCAAAATCACTGCAGATGGTGATTGCAGCCATGAAATTAAAAGACGCTTACTTCTTGGAAGGAAAGTTATGACCAACCTAGATAGCATATTCGAAAGCAGAGACATTACTTTGCCAACTAAGGTCAGTCTAGTCAAGGCTATGGTTTTTCCTGTGGTCATATATGGATGCGAGAGTTGGACTGTGAAGAAAGCTGAGCACTTTCTGAAGAATTGATGCTTTTGAACTGTGGTGTTGGAGAAGACTCTTGAGAGTCCCTTGGACTGCAAGGAGATCCAACCAGTCCATCCAAAGGAGATCAGTCCTGGGTGTTCATTGGAAGGACTGATGCTGAAACTGAAACTCCAGTACTTTGGCCACCTCATGCAAAGAGTTGACTCACTGGAAAAGACTCTGATGCTGGGAGGGATTGGGGGCAGGAGGAGAAGGGGACGACAGAGGATGAGATGGCTGGAAGGCATCAGCGACTCAATGGACGTGAATTTGAGTGAACTCCGGGAGTTGGTGATGGACAGGGAGGCCTGGTGTACTGCGATTCATGGGGTCGCAAAGAGTCGGACACGACTGAGCGACGGAACTGAACTGGCAAGGTTTGTCTTCTAGGGAACACACTTTGGATAAGCAAGTCTAAAAATGTCATGCCCTGGCAGTATAGTTTGAGATGTAAAGATCTGTCACATCTGGTTGCAATGCAAAGTATGGGGAGGACAGTGATGACTAAGGCCTATTCCTACCCTAAAACTTAAGGAGACTGAATCTGAAACTTTGGCCAGTTAAGTGTTTTAAGCACTTATATTTTCACATTCACTTCTTTTGAATTCTTTTTCCTTCCTACTTTTAAGTATTATGAGAAGTCATTTGCAAAAGAGAAACCCAAGGTATAGAGGCAGGTGAGCAGAAGACAGCCATTGCAGCCCCTGAATTTGGAGACTTCTCCTAGGCCCATGAACCCACCTGCTATTTGCTCACCCTAATCCGTCTATACAGCTTCATTATTTGTCGTCTCTGGGTACGAATGAGTCATTTGGAGATCTTGCTCAGATTCTGAATGGTGGATGAAAGTGTTCAGGGCTTCGGTGCAGCCAAAGGTGCCAAGTACTCAAGCCATTTATTACAGCATGATGAACGCCGACAATGGGTTTATACTGTCAGATTATACACTTAATTTAATTAATAAAAAAATTAAGATCGTCACCATTAACCTGCATTGGCTCAGAATGCCACAGGGGTGATTAGTTAGAACGGCACTGAAGGTTTTATAGTCCACTCTAGCAAGAATTACTTTGGTACCAATTAGGATTTTCCATAATATCACCCTGTGTAATACCCCTATTACATTGTACATTTTCTACAAGTGATTGAGCTCAACACAGCACAAATGCTATATCACAGGACTTTCCCTCAGCACATGCATGGGAACTCCCACAAATGTGAATACACTCACTAAGTGAAGAGGAGACCCTGATTCTTTTATATCACACAAACCCATTTCAAGGGTAATGACTCTTTGTCGCAGTCTCTCAGAGCAATGGAAAATTAGACTCACACATGACTATGAGGCTTAGGCAGATAAAGGCTCTCCCTCGAATATCTCAGATCTAAAATGTTCCATATTCCATATGAGAATTTTTATTTTTTCAAGACTCTTTGACTTTGAACAGCTTACTTCTAGAGTCAAAGAAAAGCAAAGCATTCAGATAATTTTTAATAACTTTTAAAAAACAGTATATGATAATTCTGGTTCATTGAAGAGAAACAAAGTAGGAAAACACAGATTTGAAAAAAAAAAAAAAAGAGTATAGGGAGTTCCCTGGTGGTCCAGTGGTTTGGACTCAGTGCTTTCACTGCCATAGCCCAGGGGTTAATCCCTAGTTGGAGGAACTAAGATCTCTCAAGCCAAGCAGCCAAATAAGAGAAAGTATAAAAATAAATCACAAATTATATCATCACCCTGAAAAATCCACTTTTATATACTTTTCCAGGATTTTTCTAAGCAAATAAAATTTTATATTTTGCATATAAATGAGATTATATGCAGATTCATTCAACAACAATCAACATCTTGTCAGGTCAACAACTATTTTTAATTTTTTAAAAAAGTTTTATTATAGGTTTACCTGTATGTGCTCAACTAATCGCTTATTGTGGATTTCCAATTTTTTAACATCATAAACATTAACTGCAGCAAACACCTTATTGGAAAAACCTTTGGGCACATTTTATATTATGTCTACAGAACATATTTCTAGAAGTGGAACTCTGTGTCAAAAGTTAGGTAGATTTTAAGGCTTCTGACAGCCTTTGCCAAATCACCTTCCAAGAACATTTTACCCATATTTGTTCCCATCAGTATTCTCACCAAAAATAGGCTAAAGAATTGTTCCTTTTTGTCTTTGCTGATTAGATAGATGAAAATAGCACTGTGTCAAAGAAACCTTCATAATCTGGATCAGAATGATAGGTGTGATTTGAGCTGGTAAAAAGTAGGGAGGGTCAGGGATAGGGTATAAGTTAGTAAATATTCAAATAAATCCAGGCTCCAACTATTCAGTAACATTTATTGAGCCCTCAGGCTCTGCTCAAGGGAGTTTCAGTTTAGGGGAGGGAATGGGAGTTTGGGAGAGGGTAGGGGAGCCTGGTGGGCTGCTGTCTATGGGGTCGCACAGAGTCGGACATGACTGAAACGACTGAGCAGCGGCAGCAGCAGCCCAGAGGTCAGGGATGCCAACAGCCCATATAATAGACACTATGATACAATATGGAAGCGTGCAATTAGAGAAGTGTGCAGGATGTTAGGAGAGGATCTGCAGCCAGGGAAGGCTTCCCAGAGGAGGCAGCCTTGAACTGAGACCCGAAGGAGGAACTGGCCACTGGGTGGTAGGAAACGTTGAAGGCGAATTGAGCCTGGCTTAGGAAAGGACTTGAAGGAGGTCATGGCAATCCACTCCAGTATTCTTGCCTGGAGAATCCCATGGACAGAGGAGCCTGGAGGGCTAGAGTCCATAGCGTTGCAAAGAGTCGGACACGACTGAAGCAACTTAGCACCAGGAAAGGACCAGATGACCTCTGTTCTTTCTACACATTTGTTCTGACGGCACGCTCTGTGTTCGTCAGTGTTCGTGGAGACACGGAGACGAATGAAAGCTAGATTTCGGTCCTCACGAGGATTTCAGCTCTAATCTGGGGATTGGGTGGCGCCACCCCGTTTAGAACCCAGTGATTTCGGAAAGGAGAGGAGCCTTGTTTGCCCTGTTCCATCTCCACGTGCCCGGTGCCCAGTGCCCAGTGCCCAGTGCGGGGTCGGGGGGCGGGGGAGGAAATCTGGGAAGCCAGCAGAGATAAGGAAAAAATAACGGGTAAGCCTGATAAAGAGGGGAAATGGGGGGAATGAGTGAGAGATGAGTTGCCAGGTAAAGAGGGAAGCAGAGAAAAGAAGAGCAGGCCGAGGAGGAGAGGGAAAGAAAAGAGAGGGAAAAGGGGGCGGTTCCTCTGGAGGAGCTGCTAACCCCGCCCCAATTCCTAGAGCACTAAAGCCTTGGTGCCTCTCACGCACCTAGGCCGGCTGCCCGCTGCTTCTCTCTCCCAACCCGCGCCAGCCAATGAGATTAGATGGGGAGGAGAGAGGGCCCCAGAAGGCAGAGAGGGCCGTTTTCCTTGCTCAAATATTTATGTGTGCAGAAAGCAGCTGCAGCCAGGTGGCCGAGCTGACGGCCAGGCTCTTCTGTTTCGGAGGACTTTCTCACCAGGCGTCTGTCGTCTTTGGCTCTGTGGCCTAACCAATTGCACTTCTCATTTCTTAAAAGCATACCTGCTCTTCCCCCAAATATTTTCCCTTTCACTGCTTCTCAAAAACAAATGATACAAACCTACATCTTTCAGCCAGTCACATTTCCTGGTCTTGGCACATCTGGCTGTGAGGGCCACATCTGCTTAAGTCTCTTCTGTAGCCTTAGATTAGACACCTCGTGTCGTACTCTACCTGGCATGACAACTTAGAGGAGGTGAGACCAGAATTTGGCAGCAATGTGTGTGTTTGGGCGGTGGGGGGTAGTCATCCTGTGCTTTCTTTTTTTTTCTTTTTGGTCAGCACAACTTTACAAACACTTTCACATTTTGATCCATAAAAATTTCAGGACGGATGTTCATTCTCTAAATGTCTTGAATAATTGGATGGAATTTCCAGCAAGTGTCAAGTATTTAGGATAAACAAAATCTCCTGACTTCAACAGTATAACCCCAAAACTCTCATTAGTTACTCCAATTTATTTAAATATATATGTTTTTCTTCAATGTTTTAGGTGATGGAGAAGATTAAAAATGATCCCATAACAGTCAGCATAGTATTTTACAGTCACTGACCTTTTGTGTAATTTGATATGTTCCTTTAGGAAGTCAGCCATGGCTGTGTTAGGTGAAAGCTTGATTTATAAACATTGTGCAGGGCTATGTGGGGAGGAAGTAGGGAGGAGTACGTGTTTTACCTTTTGCCTCCATTCACACCTTTTAGCAGTCCATGAATATATTTTTATTCTTCCCTAAATTATCACCACATTTTCTTTATCAATGTTCATTTTGAGAACTCGGGGCAGAACTGAGATAGGAGGCCTTAGGGCTGGGTTGAAAAAAAGGTATATTTATTGGAAAGACTCCAGATTATAACCGAGGGGGGAGACAAGGGTGTGACTAGAAAAATAGAGCATCAAATCCAAAGAGAAATTTTCAACCAGACAGAACCCATTTCAGGAGTGCCTAGAACATGGCATAGATAAGACCCCAAATTTGCCATAGGGAGTTTGACTCCCATTGACTGGTACATATTATGTGCCTCCAAATCTCATTATTCATTTAACCAATAAACTGTTCACTGGTGAGATTTACCTGGTTGTCCTCTCTGAAGTGTCTTTCTCAAATTGTAATGATAATATTCACCCAAAAAGCTCTAAATTATCAGTTAGCTGCCATTGGCACATTGTCACAAAATTTACAACGTATTTCAAGTTCATTATCTCATTTAATTCTCAGAACAAGTTCTATGAGGTGCTTGCAAATAATGTAATAGAACTTAATTACATTTCAATTCCCCACTCGGATTGAAAGTACACTCAAAGCATTACATCTAGACTCATCATAAAGAAACTACAGAACCAAAACCATTTTTTTTCCTTAAAAAAAAATTGCCTAAAATGTACTAGAGAGAAGAGGCTGATTACCTTCCAGATAGTGACAGCTCAGCCGACAGCAGATTTCTCTATGGTAACACAATGGAATAATACCTTCAAAGTACCGAAGGGGGGAAAAGGAAGGTGAAGCTAGAATCTTATACATAGCTAAACCATCATCCAAAAATGAATATGAAATAAAAACATCTTAGTCATGATAGTCTAAAAATGTTTGCCCTCTATAGACCTACTGAAAAGTAAATCCAAAAAGAGTAGGAAGCAAGAAACAGCAGGGACTAGACAAATTGGACATTTAATTAATTTGCTTTTCAGAAGTCTAAACTATTATATTCAAGGGAAATAAAATCTCTACCAAATAATAAAGAATAAAGAAAATGAGAGAGGTTCAGTGGGTTGTTAAAGCTTTGAAATCCTTGTCAGGAGAACAACCCTGAATAACTGTGCTTTCTACTTAAGATAAATATATAGTTTTGTATGTGCATTTACAAAGAAAGTTTCAGTTGTATCAACTTTTATTTACTTAAAAAATATCTCAAGAAAATACACTTTTAAAATTTGTTCAGTCTGGGTGGTAGGCATGCATGTTATCTGTAGTTTTCTCTATGCTTTATCTCCCTCTCTGTTTGTCAATCTAAAACAAAAATAAAATAGATCCTCTTTCAGGAAAAAATCCCACTGGAGAATTTTAATTTAAGGAAATAATCCTATGAATACCCAAATGTGTAAATATAAGCATGTTTTCTTTCCAAAATTTATGATACTGAGAATTATAAGCAGAAGGAAGGCCTCCTGGAAGGCAGAAGTTTTTTTTTTCCACTTTATGCTGTGTCTCCCCAAAAACTAACACAGAACTTACTAAGCCCTCAATAAATATACACTGAAAGAATAAGTAAAGAAATGTGCTAAATAGCAGGCAAGTGGTAGAGAGCTATGTTTTTTAGAAAAATTTTCACCAAAAATATTTAAAATGTCTATCCTGACCAAGCTGTGATTTGTATTTTGATATAACTATAAATATTTTGATTTGTCTTTTTACCCAACTGTGCCAGAATAAAGCCACTTCTGTGATCTTCCCTTGGCTGCAAATTTTTCTTTCTCCTAAATAGGTCTCAGTCCCACCAAAGGAGAGGATGAGCAGCACTTTGCTGGCGGCTTAACATTTTTAGCCTTCCTCATACAAGGGTTCCCTCCACCATCTAGCTGAGTTCTCTCCCCAGTTCTGGCTGCCTCCTAGGTAAACTATGCCAAACTGTATTTCCCTCCCTTGTCATCCAGCACGCTTCCTCCTCTACTTCGTACTTGGGTGAGTAATAATCCAAATAAGAATTAACAGTCTTTTTGAACACCCACAGTGTGCTGGTTATGACTCATATTATTCCATTTAATCCACAAAGAATCTTTGGATGTAGGTATTAGTGTTTTGAACTGTGGTGTTGGAGAAGACTCTTGAGAGTCCCTTGGACTGCTAGGAGATCCAACCAGTCCATTCTGAAGGAGATCAACCCTGGGATTTCTTTGGAAGGAATGATGCTAAAGCTGAAACTCCAGTACTTTGGCCACCTCATGCGAAGAGTTAACTCATTGGAAAAGACTCTGATGCTGGGAGGGATTGGGGGCAGGAGGAGAAAGGGATGACCGAGGATGAGATGGCTGGATAGCATCACGGACTCGATGGATGTGAGTCTGAGTGAACTCCAGGAGATGGTGATGGACAGGGAGGCCGGGTGTGCTGCGATTTATGGGGTTGCTGCGATTTATGGGGTTGCAAAGAGTCGGACACGACTGAGTGACTGAACTGAACTGAACTGAACTGATTAGTGTTACTCCCATTTTACAGATGTGGAGACTGAGACAGGGATCAGGAACTTGCCCAAGATTAGACAGAGAGCAGGTGAACCCGACCCCAGAATCCCAGGCTCCTGACCAGTACAGTAGCCAGCTTCTACCTGAAAGCTAAAGGACAGAAGAGGGGAAGGGGGGAAAGGACGGAAGAGGGGAAGAAGGAGAATTGGAGTTGAAAGCACCCAGGAGCCTCTCTTCCCCCGCTTCTAGTGCTTCCCTGTTGACTCAGACAGTAAAGAATCTGTCTGCAGTGCAGGAGACCCAGGTTCAATTCCTGGGTCAGGAAGATCCCCTGGGGAATGGAATGGCAACCCACTCTAGTATTCTTGCCTGGATAATTCCATGGACAGAGGAGCCTGGCAGTCCATGGGGCTGCGAAGAATCATACACACTTCTAACACCAAACCCTATCAATTTTGTCTCCTCCCAAGAACGAACTTTTTTTTTTTTAACTTTATTTTACTTTACAATACTGTATTGGTTTTGCCATACGTTGACATGAACCCACTGCGGGTGTATACAAGCTCCCAATCCTGAATCCCCCTCCCACCTCCCACCCCATATCATCTCTCTGGATCATCCCCATGCACCAGCCCCAAGCATCCTGTATCCTGTATCGAACATAGACTGGCACTTCAAGAACAAACATTTTTAAAGTACTTGACTCTGTGCCAGAAACCGTTCTGAAGGCTTCGGACACATCAAATGAGGTGGAGTTGACATTAACATCCTCACATGTGGAGAAACTGAGGCACGAGGAGGGGTGTATTGTCTACAAGCCTGGTGAGCAGCAGATTCAAATCCAGGTAACCTGGCTGTAGAGCCACGTTCTTCATCATTACTCTGGACCACTTCTGGGCAGAGCCCACTCTGGTCCCTCCCCTCCGGTCCCTCCCCTCCATCCCCAGGCTGCACTTGACTTGAGCTCTTAGCCTCTCTTAACTAAATTACCACAGCCACCTCCGATCTCTATTTGCAAGTTCTCCCCTCCCCTCGCCCTAATTTTAACCTCCACACTGCCACCAGGATGGTCTTTTGGAAACAAAACTCTGACTGTGTCTTTTCTCAGCTGGAAGAAACCGGAGACGCTTTTTCAGCACCTGCAGAGTAAATTCAGGCTCCTTAACACAGCATTCCAGGCTCTTCCCAGGCTGGCGTGACCTCCGTGGCCTCGGCTCCCAGTGCTCCCTTGGCTGTGCCACCCACCCTGCCACAGGCAGCCTTGCAGCATTCCTGGGACACGCCACATCCTTTCCTGTTCTTTGTGTCTTTGCACACACAGCTGCTTCTGCTCAGAACACACTTGCTTGTCGTCTCTGGCTGGGGGACATCACATCTGCCCTCTGCCCATCCCTCTGGCCCTTCTGTGTGCCTCCCACTCATGGGGCTTCCCTGGGGGCTTAGTTGGTAAAGAAGCTGCCTGCAATGTAGGAGACCTGGGTTCAACCCCTGGGTCTGATCCCTGGGTCAGGAAGATCCCATGGAGGAGGAAATGGCAATCCACTCTAATAGTCTTGCTTGGAGAATTCCATGGACAGAGGAGCCTGCTGGGCTACAGTCCATGGGATGACAGGAGTCAGACATGATTTAGTGACTAAACCACCACCACCACAGTGACTCACACATCATGAGAACCTCTCTGGGCACAGAAAAGTGGGGAGCTCCCTGACACATCCAACTCAGTGTGGCTGGAGCTGCTTCCGTTTTGCCCACACACAGGCAGCTGCAGACCTGGGGCCTTCCAACCAGTTGGTCTGCTGTGGTTCAGTATGGTTCAGGATGGTGGGCCCTGCGTGCCCTGCCTGGGCGTCCAGCACAAACTGCTAGACTAATCATGAGCGCATGGTTACCTTGTAAAATGGGTGTAGCCTGCCCATCTAGATGTGTGGTGAGCCTCTGAGTGCAATCACTGTCTAATCCAAGGTTCGATCTGAGGTCAGGGAGGTGGGTAGAAGGACGTGATCACAGAGAGCACAGCACATCCACAGCAATGCCTGAGGAGGCTCTGGAGCAGAGAGGTCAGAACTGACGTCCTTCCATCCCTCTTCAGGGACCGGTATCATGATGAAGGGCGCAGTGGCTAAAGAATTCACCTGCCCATGCAGGAGACACCCGACACTAAGGCTCAATCCCTGGGTCAGGAAGATCCCATAGATAAGGAAATGGCAACCCACTCCAGTATTCTTGCCTGGAGAATCCCATGGTCAGAGGAGCCTGGCAGGCTACAGTCCATGGGGTCTCCAAAGAGTCAGACACAACTGAGTGAATAGGCACATCATGATGAGACAACAATGAGATAAAGACCCTAAGAGCCGTGGAGAAAACAAAGGGGGATTTCTGCTCTTCCAGTTTTAAATACTGACTTTCAGTTCAACCCTGTGAAGCAGGCAGGGCGGACTTTACTTTCCCCATTTTACGGAGGAGGAAACCGAGGTTCAGAGAAATGACATGATTTGAAAAGTTATGACGTGAGTGAGTGACAGAATTCAGACTGTAACGTTGGTTTTCTGTTTCTAGGTCACAGCTTACTCCTCTGTCCTGGGCACCACCAGCCCATACGATGCTTTGTGTGAATTGGAAGCTGTGTCCCCTCCCTCCAAGTGGGAGCAAAATGTTCTCCCTCTGGCTGACTTGGCAAGCAGGGCACCAGCTGGACTGCTGCCCTCTTACCCCCCATAGCACATTCTACGCAATCTAGGGGTGGCATTCACTCTTGGGTCCTGTTACTCTTCCCCTATCTGACTCCCCCATCACCTTTAGACAATCTCCAGTGAGCAACTCTGGTTGGAGGGCTGCCAGGCTGGACGGTCAGAAGCTGTAAGTCTGTGGTTAGAAGCCATACTTCCCAGGGTTGACCCATCGGGATGGCATCTATTACCCAGAACCTGCCAGAACTGCTCCCCCGAAACTCTGTCCTCCTGAAGCCCCAATCTATTTAACATCCCCCCTGTCACTGGTGTCTGCTCTGACACTGGACAGTAAAGGACATGGTGTGACGTAGTACTTGACACAGTGTGTGTGCTCCATAAATATTAAATGATGACAGGATATTTTTTTCAAAAAGATGAAACTCTCAGAACTCTTCTCTGTTGTACATCTTTGCCAAGAGTGGGTTAAGATGGTCCGTCTTTCAGCAAGAATCAGGGTTTGGAGATTAGTGAAGTGAGAATTGGTCAGGTTTAATGGCACAGATAATATTTTATTTTTATTTCAATTTTAATACACTATCAACATGCAATGAAGTAAGATATACGGCAACACTTGAGGAAGGAACTGCCCTCCAACTTATCTTCAGTTACCAATTTGGGACCCGTTTCTCAAGTTATTTTTCTGCCAGTCTTGAGAATCTTGGAAAATTTTGGCTTCATCAAAATGATATATTGGGAAGGGTAAAGGTCACCTTAAACTTTGCACAAGAAATCAGAGTAGTGTTTGACCATGACACTTGGAAATTTTTTTCCCAAAAAGATATAAGAAAGTCAGAAAAAGAGGAAAACTTCTGTCCTCTGAACAATGAACTTTCTTCATTCTTCGATGACATCTAAGATATTTATTTTGACCCCAGATAGCATTAGATGTGGGGCTTTCCTGGTAGCTCAGCTGGTAAAGAATCTCCCTGCAATGCAGGAGGCCCCAGTTTGATTTCCAGGTCAGGAAGAGCCCCTGGAAAAGGGATAGGTTACCCACTCCTGTGTTCTTGGGCTTCCCCGGTGGCTCAGATGATAAAGAATCTGCCTGTAATGTGGGAGATCTGGGTTCGATCCCTGGGTTGGGAAGATCCCCTGAAGGAGGGCATGGCAACCCACTGCAGTATTCTTGCCTGGAGAATCCCCATGGACAGAGGAGCCTGGTGGGCTACAGTCCATGGGGTCACAAAGAGTCTGACAGGACCGAGTGACTAAGCACAGCACAGCACCATTAGATGTACAAATGGCTTAGTAGGAAACCGATCTTTCTGTGAAGACCCTCAGGATTGTAGTTCTCTATTTATGTCTGTGGTTCCATTAGATTGCACATCCTTTAGGTCAGGGACCATATCTGATTCACCTTAGTGTTTCATCACCCAGCACATTGCCTGGCACACAGAAGGTACCCATTATAAGTTTGATAAATAACAATAATAATAACAATAGTTAACATGTGTAGAATATTTCCAGTGGGCTAGATGCTTTTGAGTGTTTTATGTGTAGCATTTTACATCAAATATTCTGTATAACTTCATGGGGTGGTGTTATGGGTTGGCTTGTTTCTCTCCAAAGTCATTTGTAGAAGTCCTAGCCAAAATGTAACCTTATTTGGAAACAAGGCATTGAAGATATAACTGTGTGTGTGTTAGTCCCTCAGTCGTGTCCATCTCTCTGTGACCCCATGAACTGTATTCCACCAGGCTCCTCTGTCCATGGAATTCTCCAGGCAAGAATGTTGCAGTGGGTTGCCATTCCCTTCTCCAGAGGATCTTCCTGACCCAGGGATCGAACTCGGGTCTCCTGCATTGCAGGCAGATTCTTTACCATCTGAGACACCAGGGAAGCCCACCACAGATATAGCTATGTGAAATTAGGTCATATTGGAGTAGCGTAGCATCCTAATCCAGTATGTCTGGTGTCCCTTGTTAAAAGGGGAAGTCCGGACATAGACTTGTGCAGGGAGAACAGCATGTGAAGATGAAGGCCGAGATCTGGGTGACGCACACTATGAGGAAGAAGTATTGCTGGTGGGCTTCTTCACAGTGGGGAAAAGGCGGACCCAAGGGCTTCCACCCAGGACCACGGTCTTTCTATTCTCCCTACCTCCCTGATAATCCCCATAATACAGCCCAAGAAACAAGACATAAGCAAGTGATTACTAATGATCCATGCATGATGGATTAGGGCTCAGACTGGCTCCTGCCAACCCTGATACAACGGCAGCTATGATGCCAAGGGACAAGGTTGGAGGGATATGTAGGCATGTGTATTTGATGGTCTGGGATTCAGACATCCACAGTGATCTTGTTTAACGCTCCCAACACCTCTATAAGGAAGGCAGCACTTAGACTCTAGATAATGTTTCTCCTTAAGGGGAATTTTCACTCCACCCCCAGAAGGTATTTGCCAATGTCCGGGCAAATTTCTGATGGTCACAATTGGGGTTGGGATGGGGGAATGTTCCTGGCCTCCAGTGAGTAAGGGCTAGCAGTGCTGCTAAATACCATACAATGCTACAATGGAAAGCCCCTCATCCAAACAAAGAATTCTCCTGCCCCAAATGTCAGTAGTTGACAAACTGCTCCAGTTGATGAAACTGGGGTTTAGAGAGGTTAAGACATTTGTTCAAGTTCACATTTCTAGTAAATGGTGGAGCCAGGAATCATACTCGAATCTCCTGTCTCCACCACACTGTCCTCTTTCTTTTCTTAAATGAAACAGGAAATCATAGCCTAAATTTTGGGGAGGAGGAAATGTTTGAAATGTTGGCTGGAAAATATATTCCTAGCACTTGGTATTGTGAGGAGAAATAGGAGAAGTCAGACGATTCCCTGTTCCTAGGAATACTTTCTCTATAAACTACCTGCTATAGTAAATGCTGGGGGGCCCTGTCCAGATTCCCTTTCTCCCCGCTGCTAAGTCCATCTCCAGGAATTGCCTCCACCCAAGAGAGCCACCGACTCTCCACCAACTCAATGCACATGAGTTTGAGCAAACTCCTGGAGACGGGAAAGGACAGGGAAGTCTGGGGTGCTGCAGTGCATGGGGTCGCAGAGTCGAACACAACTGAGTGACTGAACCGAACTGAAGAGAGCACTCATCCTAACAATACTCCCCCTGGTGGTTACTGGGCGTAGAGGCCCAGTCCCCTTGCCTGAAGAGGGGACAACTCGGGCCATCCCAGCGGCAAAGCTCTCACAGCATGGACTGCGGCGTTTATCTTCTCCTCCTCCCAGTCCTGCTTTCCTCACTCCCTCAAAGGTTGCAGCAGCCTTTACTCCATCCCAGCCATGCCTAATTTCCATTTGGGGACCCATCCGGTCCAGAAATGCCTGATCTGTGTTCCCTACCCCTATAAATACGCCAAAGGCCGAGCTTGTAACTGACACAGGTCCAGTCAGCTTGTTATGGTCCTGGTGGCCCCAAGGGAGGTTTAGTGTAGGCACAAGACCTAAACCATTCCAACCAGAGTAAGTGTCAGAACTTTTGCTTGGAATCCTGGAACAATGGAGGATTCTCTACCACTTGTTGCGAAGGAGGAAGCACCTGTCTTAGGAGGTTGGATAGCCATCTTGTAACCACAGGCCTTTGGATGAAGTGGATACCTTGGAAGGCAGAGCTGAGAAAGAAGGCAATCTTGTCCCTAGTGACCATTGACTCTCTGGATCAATACAGTTGGGTATACTTCAAAATGGGTTTCCCCGATGGCTCAGTGGGTAAAGAATCTACCTGCGGTTCAGGATACACAGGAGACGTGGGTTCAATCCCTGGGTTGGGAAGATTCCACTGGAAAGAGAAACAGCAATCCACTTCAGTACTCTTACCTGAAAAATCCCATGAACAGAGGAGCCTGGAGGGCTATAGTCCAAAGGGTTGCAAAGGGTTGGACACAACAGAGAGACTAAGCACAAGCACATGCTCCAGTAGGAAATAAAAAGGTTGTGAAGAACATGCTCTCTGTAGACTTATCACATATGAGTAAGTAAATTCTAATAATTCCTCAAGCAAAGTTAAGTTTGGTTTCCCATTACTTACAACACAAAGACTTTTAAAACACTTACATTATTTTCATAATAAGTGAACACCTAAAAGTACATTAAATATACTTCTTCCACAGGAGCGAAGTCAAACCCCTCCTCCTCCAAGAGTGGTCACAGACAGCGCTAGTTCAGGGTGAATTTCCCATCAGTGAATGGCTCTCCTCATTCCCTAGATGGCCATTTGACTAGGTGAACTCGTGCCTTAGATTGCTTGGTCTCAGGTGTATATATTTTGTCCTCCTAGTGAGTCAGAAAATGGCTTTAGAGTAGGGGGTCATGTCTTGTTATGCTATCATAAATCTCACAATGCCATTTTTCAGATCCCACAGGGTCATTTTTCTTAGGTCTCATATTTATGAAAAACCTCAATTTCAACTTTAACATTATTTCCAAAAGAGGTTAAACAAATAGATATACCTTGTACATTAGACATGTTAATTTTTCAGTAAACACATTACTTTGCTAGTAATATGACTGAAACTTATAACTTCCCTTATCCTATTTAGATGTATCTTGGATATCATCTGAGATATCCTTGGTACCAAGCACAGTGCCAGAGATGTCTTTTATAGTATTTATTCTCAGAGTTTGAAGGAGCCTCAGTGGTCACCTCTTGCAATCTTTTGGAAATTCCCATAAGGCAAGGGAATTTCCAGGCAGTATAGCTGATTGGTGGCAGAGCCAGGCCTTGAACTCAAGTCTTTTAGGTATCTACTAAAATACCCATTTGATTGAATAAAACCGTACTTACAGAATTAGCTACAGAGCGCTGTGCAAATTCACCTTCTAAGGTGCCCCATAAATGCTTCGATAAGAGTTTTACAGCAGGTTCAAAGTTGTTAACTCATTTTTCAACTTCTCCAAGGCCCCATATGATATAGAGCGCCAGGCTGATGGAGGAAGGGATTTTTCTCCACCAGTCAGTCAGGTGGCTTGTTTCAGCCCCCGGAGTAGCTGTTAATCAGGTTTCAATAGACTTCAGCGTTTCACTCAGAACCTGTTGGCAATCCTAAAACTCTACCAATCCTGTCATCTCTGCAAAATGAGCTCCGGCTATGGCCCCATCTGTTTTCAGTTTTATTGAGGGGTCCCTTCAGAACGGTTCCTACTGCAGCATTAATACGAACCTCAGCAGGGACCCCTTCTTTACCCCGAGCTGCTCTCTCAGGGTACAAGATGATGTGCTCCTGCTCTCAGAGATTTAATAGCATCAGGGCAAGTTTGTAATGTGCTCTTCTTCGCAGTGCCAGGCCAGTTCTTCCCATGCACAGAGTGGGGGCTATTAGGAGCTAGCAATATGCTTCTCCAGGGCTGTCAGACTCTATCCAATTTTTTTCCTTAGAGCTTTGCTGAGAATTCTCCTGCTCCTGTTTCTCAATTTTTATCAGACCTGTTGAATTTCTCCTATGACATTTCTGCATCTTTTGTTTAAACCTCCTTCCCCAAGCAGGTCTAACAAAAATATTATCTAATATGCTGAGCAACTACTTCGTGACTAACTTGGATCTAAGCAGATTACCTCATTCAAACTTGCAGTCAGTTTATTATAAGGTATTGCAATCAATCCTTCTCAGATGAGGAAACTAAGATGTCAGAGAGCTTAAATAACTGGTACAAAATGGTATTGGGTTTGCTGAGCCCGGCAGTTCAATTTCAGGGTCAGGACGTTCTGCATGTGTGCTCAGCCACTTGGTCATGGTCAACATTTTGCGACCCCATGGACTGTAGCCCAGCAGACTCTTCTGTCTGTGGGGCTATCCAGGCAAGAATGCTGGAGTGGGTTGCCATTCTCTCCTCCAGGGGAGCGTCCCAATCCAGGGATAGAACCCGCGTCAGTTGTGTCTCCTGCATTGGCAGGCTGATTCTTTACCATTGAGCCATCTGGGAAACCCCCAGGACCCTTTAAAACTGTACTATATTATTTCTAGGTTTATGAAATTGATTCCCTTGGAATCTGCTCACATCACGTCCACCCATACGCACATGACCACAACCCCACCTCAATAACAGGTTATGTTAGGCACTATAGTCATAGTGTTGAGGAACTATGGCTCTCTTCATAAGACATAAAAAATCACTCTTCTCAACATTAAAAGAACACTGCAAAAGAGCACCACACAGGATCATTGCAATGTTGGAACTGTTCAGTATCTTAAGTGTGTTGGGATGTACACAGGTGATAAACTCGTTTAGAACTTAATACACACACGCACTAAGTACGTGTATAATGGGAAATCTGAATGTGACTGTGGCTGGTATCAGTGTGAGTATCCTGATTGTGCTATCATATTGTAGTTTTGAAAATGTTAACACTGGGGGAAACTGGACAAAGTGTCCAAGAGATCCCACTGCAGTCTTTACTAAGACTGCCCATGAATCTACAATTTTAAAAAAATGAGAAGGAATTCCCTGGCAATCCAGTGGTTAGGACTCAGCTCTCACTTCCAGGAGCCTGGGTTCAATCCCTGGTCAAGGAACTAAGATCCTGCGAACCGCAAAGTTCAGCCAAAAACAAGAGACAGCGACAAAACTGAAAGGAGAAAAATAAGGAGAAAAGGAACATTGTAAAATAAAAATTAGTACATGTTTAAATATTTACAAAATGTAATGTTATATCAATTGGTTCAGTATAATGAATCAGTGATTTTTCATTTTTATATGCAAGTTGAAATCACAAAGAAAATTAAATAATTCTTAGCAGACTTAGTATTATAAAAGTCCTCTCAAATTTTGCATGGAAAATAAAAATTGCATGTGATTTTGGATGTGAGTGCATTGCAATGTGTTTGGTATGATGTGGGTGAAACCTTCAAAACTGAGTGTCTAAGGCTGATAAAGGTCTTGAAATGACCCTGTTTGCCAACTAGACCTCTTATCCTGCCTTCAGTGAAGTATGTGCCCTTGAAATGGACTCAAAACTTACCATCTCTAAAAATGGAACCTTCCTACAATGTTGGTAGGAATGTAAATTGGTGCAGCCACTATAGAAAACAGTAGGGAGTTTCCTCAGAAAACTAAAAAGAGTTGCCATATGACCCAGCAATCCCACTCCTGGTCATATATCCAGATAAAACTATAATCCAGAAAAATCCATGCACCCCTGTGTTCATAGCAACACTGTTTACAATAGCCAAGACATGGAAGCAATTTTAAATGTCCGTTGACAGATGAATGGATAAAGAAAATGTGGTACATATATATGATGGAATACTACTCAGCCAGAAAAATCCCACGGACGGAGGAGGCTGGTGGGCTACAGTCCCTGGGGTCGAAAGAGTTGGACATGACTTAGTGACTACACCACCACCACAATGCCATTTGCAGCAACACAGATGCAACTAGAGATTTTCACACCAAGTGGAGTAAGTTCCAAAGACAAAGACAAAGGCCGTATGATATCACTCATATGTGGAATCCAAAATATGACATAAATGAACTTATTTACAAAACAGAAACAGGCTCACAGACATAGAGCACAGATTCTGTGGTTGCCAAAGGGGAAGAAAGTGGGGAAGGGATGGACTGGGAGATTGGGTCAGGAGAAGCAGACTATTACACAGAGAATGAATAAAAAGTAAGGTCCTATCGTATAGCACAGTGAACTGTATTCCATATCCGTGATGAACTATAATGAAAAGAATATTTTAAAGGAATGTATGTGCATAACTGAATTCCTCCTTGGCTTCATTTGGCTTTTTGAAGATGAAGCATCAAGACTTGGGTCCTTCTTCACCTACGACACCGATCAGGGATTGCATTTGACTTACCCAAGGCTTCCTCTCCACAGTCACCTTTTTAATAGTCATAAAAACAGTGGTTTTTTTAAAGATTTCCCTTTAAAATTTAGCCAATAAAGTTAAGTGTTTCTCAGAAAAATCAGCACTGGAGTGCTGTCGCCCTCTCCTCCCCCAGAGTTCTGTCAATATTTCGTCTTCATTAAAGAGGCTAAAGATTTTCCTATTTCCCAATCTGAGCCAACCCAGTGAGCACTGTCTCCCCATTCTCTTGCCTGCGAATCCCTCTTGGTTCTTTTTCTGTGAACTCTAGGCTGGGAGAAGGAAGAGTTGGAGCTTGGCTTCACAGGCTTCCCTGTGTGGGTTAAGGATCACCTGTGATACTAATAATTGTTGTCTTTGGTAACTTCAACTTGAACAGTAACAAAAGGTATAAATCACCCCCAAGGCTCTTAATTACTCCCATTAACAGTTGCGTTGTTATCCCGGATGTGGAGCAGTTTCACTGCTCTGTGAGTACACGCTGTGAGTGCAGAGCTACAAGCCTGGCTTCGGGCCAGGACTTAAAATAAGTTATGCTAACTGGATGGCTCAATTGTTCCCCTGGACTCTCTCTAGGTTTGGGGGATGTGGGCTTAAGTGAACGATCGCTATAGGAGTCCGGGGAACGTGCAGCTCCTAGGAGTTCCTTGGGGTGTTACTCCGCCTCATGCCATGGTTTTTATTTTTCTAATCTTTTAGCTTAGCTTCTAATGTCAGTGTTTCTTCCTCTCTTATTCTACCTGGTGCGTGCTTGTGTGTGTGCTTAGTCGCTTCAGTCGTGTCTGACCCTTTGCGACCTCATGGACAACAGCTGACCAGGTTCCGCTGTCTATGAGATACTCCAGGCAAGAATTCTGAAGTGGGTTCCCATGCCCTCTTCCAGGAGAACTTCCTGACCTGGGAATCAAACCTGTGTCTCTTCTGTCTCCTGCAATGGCAGGCATATTCTTCACAACTAGCACTGCCTGGGAAGCCCCTTTCTCAATTTGGCTTCTAATGTCAGTGTTTTCTTCTTCCCTTTTTCTACCTGGTACCACTACAAATTTTTTTTCTTTTCTTCCATGGATTCTGTAACTGGCAAAAAAAAAAAAAAGGTATAAAATTTAGGAGGAAAATCCAGAAAAGGAAGTCACTTGGCCAGGCTGTTTGAGCTGAAGGTCTGGAGGTTTTCAGCTTTACTCTTCAAAAAACTGCTATAGTGCCCAGGTTACTGCTATACTTAGATCTCAACTTCTCAGTGAAGGATTCAGGAAGACATGCGATGTGACCCAAGCCTCCCTTCAGCTGCCAGTGTGAACTGGGATCCTTAAGAGACTAGTAGATGTGGGTGTGACCCAGGACTTCTTCACCCTAGGACTCTGGACAGATCCTTACATCTGCTGTGTGGCCTTGAACTGATCGTTTGCACCTGCTGAGCCTCAGATGCCCCATATTTACATACCTCATAGCCCAGGAGGATTATGTGAGACAATACATGACATCCCTTAACACAGCTGGCAGAAGTAAGTTCTTCATAATGGGAGCTGCCACCCTGATGGTGCTGAAAATCTGAAGAGCATGCCCTTTGCTTTGAATTACAAATTGCATTTGAAGATTTTGGGTCAATTGCCCCCATTGCATTCAGCGTCCTGTGCCATCGCTCCCATCTTCTCTGTCTTCTCCATCCACACTCTTAGAACATGTGCTGAGACTTTAAGTTGGATGTTCCTTAATTTTGCTTTGTCTCCTGCATTGGGTTTTAAACTTTTTGGGCACAGAGATTATATCTTGCATATTTGTGGAGTGAATAAGTACACAAATAATGAGGAAATCAATGATGATAAAGAAATACGTGAGCACAGACCACATAGAAATAATGAACCTTCTCCAGACATCCTGACGTACCAAGAGTGTTGAAAATGCTGCTTACTTAGAAGTACCTCAGAGGGCTTAAAAATTCATTTGGTAACAAAAAGTATGCTTCTTTCCTCCCTTTTCATTGAATCAGCTGAAGCTGATCACAGGCCTGCTTCTCCAACAGGAACCAGCTTCACCTCTCCCTGAGATCAAGGAATCTCCATCCAACACATGAAAAAAAAAATCCAAAGAACACAAAGGAAACAAATCTTAATCAATCTCTCTGTTTCTGTCTGTCTCTCTCCACACATACGCACACAAATGAAGTCATCAGAATCTCAACAGTGTTCATCGTGGGTACTAAGATAATGAACGAGGTTAATTTTTTCTCTCTCTTTTTTCTTTCTATAATTTCCAAGGTCTCTACAATGAGAATTATTACCATTGTAATTAGAAAAAAAGTTAACAAGGCAGAGTCCTCTGGGAGGAAAATCAAGCCTCCTTAGATAGGAATAAGTGCTAAAGTCAGAAGCCCAGATTGTCTGGGACAGTTCTCATTTTGAATTCTGGATTCATTGACCCCAGAGTACATTCTTTTCATTTGTGTTGTGACAGTTCAGGTGAGATGTTCCTTGGTAAATTTGATTCACTTAGAAAAACAAGTCCTAGATGGGGACCAGGAGGTCATGCCGCAGACCCAGCTTGCATAAGTCATTCACATGTCAGCAGCTATATGCCTGCTGCAGTTCCAAGCACACTGGGAAACACTGAATAACGCTTCTCCAAGGTCAGGTATGAATGTACATGGTTGACATACACAGGACCCATGATCCTATGTTCATTATCATCACTATTATCACCACCACCACTTGTGGAACTCTTACTACTTAACCAGGTATGACATTAAATGTGGGCATTCTTTCACTGAACCTCACAACAACCCTGAGGTAGAAATGATTACTGCTTTCCACTTAGAAGGAAGCAGAAACTTAGAAAGGTTATCACCAGAGAAAACATTCACTTCATCATGTTCTACTTTAAAGCAGTTCATGTGAGAAAGATATAGACAATTGGGTTATGAATCTAGTCTAGGGAAAGTGAAAGTGAAAGTGAAGTCGATCAGTTGTGTCCGACTCTTTGCGACCCCATGGACTATAGCCCACCAGATTCCACTGTCCATGGGATTTTCCAGGCAAGAATACTGGAGTGGATTGCCATTTCCTTCCCCAGGAGATCTTCCTAACCCAGGGATTGAACCCAGGTCTGCCGCACTGTAGGCAGATGCTTTGCTGTCTGAGCCACCAGGGCCCTGTGGAAACAAACTCTGAAAATACACAGCAATAAAATAACAATTAGGATAAAAAAGAGGGCTGTGGATGTGGCCAAGCTACTGTGTCACAAGATCACAGAGACCACAGGAAAAAATATTTGCACTTAAATGTCAATATTTCCAAAATGCATAACCTGATTGGAAGCTGGGACTGTCTGTTTACACAGTGAGCAGAGACTGGTTCCTGGCTGGGAGGCAAAGACCTTGAGTTAGCATGTTGTCCTAATTATTCAGTAGTTATTTTCTTAATAATGCAATTGTTATTTTTTAAAGGGATAGCACATCTGAGACCTCTTGCATCTCTTTAATAGGGTTTATTTCTGTTGTTGTATAGTTTTACTTCACTGCTAAAGTGAAACTGTAATTCAGTTTAAATGCTATATGTTGCAGACAAGCTGCTCACAATGTATGGCCTGAGGAATTTTTGGAAACTTGTCTTTAGGTGTTATTGGCACAAAATAATAGCCTGGAGTTTTGTCCTCTGGGTGTAAAAGACAAATAAAGCTTCCTGTGGCTTGACAACTTATAAAAGTTAACTCTGCCACAAAACAAGTGGGGGGAAAAAGGCTCTGAAATCTTTTCTAGCTCTGGAATGAGAATACCAGAGAAAGCTGTAAGAATCCAGAAAGTATAAGTCTACTATCAGGAAAAGGTCACAACTTCTAAACTTAAAGAAAAATGACAAGCCACAGACTAGAAGAACACCTTTTCAAAACCTACTCTGTTAATAACAGATAAAACCTCTTACCCAAAATATGCAAATGACTCTTAAAACTAAGAAAACAGGGACTCCCCTGGTAGTCCAGTGGGTAAGAATTCGTACTTCTGCTGCAGGGGGGCACAGGTTGATCCCTGGTCAGGGAACTAAGATTCCACATGCTGTGTGGTGTGACCAAGAAAACACATATACACATACACGATAAGAATCTAATAATCTAATTATGAGATTAGCCAAAAACCTCAACAGGTCTCTCACCAAAGAAGATATCTCGATAGCAAATAAACACATTAAAAGATTCCCCATAGCATATGTCATCAGTGAGATTCAACTTAAAGCAAAAAGGAGATGCCCCTACACACCTTTTGGAATGGCCCAAACCTCGAAGACTGGCAACAACAAATGCTGGCAACAATGTGGCACGGCAAGAACTATTCATTATTGCTGGTCAGAGAGTGAAATGGTTCGGCCACCTTGGCAGACAGCTTGGCAGCTTCCTCCAAGACTGTAGGTACTCTTACCATATAATCTAGCAAGTATACTCCTTGGTATTTATCCAAAGAAGTTCAAAATATGCATCCACATAGGGTACTATTTATAGCAGCCTTACTCATAATTGCCAGGACCTGGAAGCCACTAAGATATCCTTCAGTAGGTAAATGATAAGTAAGTTGAGATATATCCAGACAATGAAATATTATTTAGCACTAAGCATTATCAAGCCATGAAAAGAGACAGAAGAATGTAAAATACACATTAATGAGTAAAGAAACCAGTCTTAAAGGCTACACGGTATATAGTTCCAACTATAGAACTGGACATGGAACAGCAGACTGGTTCCAAATAGGAAAAGGAGTACGTCAAGGCTGTATATTGTCACCCTGCTTATTTAACTTCTATGCAGAGTACATCATGAGAAATGCTGGACTGGAAGAAACACAAGCTGGAATCAAGATTGCCAGGAGAAATATCAACAACCTCAGATATGCAGATGACACCACTTTTATGGCAGAAAGTGAAGAGGAACTAAAAAGCCTCTTGATGAAAGTGAAAGAGGAAAGCGAAAAAGTTGGCTTAAAGCTCAATATTCAGAAAATGAAGACATGGCATCTGGTCCCATCACTTCATGGGAAATAGATGGGGAAGCAGTGGAAACAGTGTCAGACTTTATTTCTTTGGGCTCCAAAATCACTACAGATGGTGACTGCAGCCATGAAATTAAAAGACGCTTACTCCTTGGAAGAAAAGTTATGACCAACCTAGCCAGTATATTCAAAAGCAGAGACATTACTTTGCCGACTAAGGTCCGTCTAGTCAAGGCTATGGTTTTTCCTGTGGTCATGTATGGATGTGAGAGTTGGACTGTGAAGAAGGCTGAGAGCCAAAGAATTGATGCTTTTGAACTGTGGTGTTGGAGAAGACTCTTGAGAGTCCCTTGGACTGCAAGGAGATCCAACCAGTCCATTCTGAAGGAGATCAGCCCTGGGATTTCTTTGGAGGGAATGATGCTAAAGCTGAAACTCCAGTACTTTGGCCACCTCATGCAAAGAGTTGACTCATTGGAAAAGACTCTGATGCTGGGAGGGATTGGGGGCAGGAGGAGAAGGGGACGACTGAGGATGAGACCTGGATGGCATCACTGACTCAATGAACATGAGTCTGAGTGAACTCCATCAGATGGTGATGGACAGGGAGGCCTGGCGTGCTGCGATTCATGGGGTCACAAAGAGTCGGTCACGACTGAGTGACTGAACTGAACTGAACACCTATTTGGAAAAGGCAAAACTATGGAGACAATAAAAAGGGTAGTCATTGCCTGGGTTGCGGGGAGGGAGAGATGAATAGGTGGAGCATAGAGGATTTTTAGGCAGTGAAACTATTCTATAGGAGATTATAATGGTAGATGATGCATTTGTTAAAATCTATAGAATGTATAACACCAAGAGAGAGCCTTAGTGTAAACTATGGATTTTGGGTGATCATGATGGATTAGCGTAGCTTCACTGATTGTAGTGGGGAGATTTGTGGGAACAAATCTCAATTTTGCTATGAATGTAAAAGTCTTCTAAAAATTAAAAAAAGAAAGTGTATATGCATGTGTGTATATGTATGTGTGTATGTGTCTAATCACTAATCATTTTTTTCTTTCACAAGACTGTTATGCTAATCTAGAGAAACATTGCAAAACTGAATCAAGTTTATCCTTAGGATGTTTCAGGCTCTACTCAGGCGCTACTCTTTCCCCAAGCCAGTATGCTGGTGCTTCTCTGCCGCATGATAAGCACAGTGCTGAAGTCCATGGGATAGTGGTGAGCTAGTCTTTGCCCTCGTGAAGTTTACTGTTCAAAGCAGAGAGGAGGCATTGGACAAGCCGCCGCAGTAGCTACACAGCTGGTTGACTGGACTGTAACGAGTGCCCTGAGAGCACAGAACAAGGAGATCAAACCAAGTCAGTGGAGACAGGGAAGCTCCCTGAAGAAGAAATTTACCCAGCAACCACGGTGGCTAGGAGACAGGCAGGGCAAGGTGTTTGCTCAGATTCTGAGAACGGGGTGATGGAGGGAAACTGGGCCTAAGAAACACCACGTGGGAAGGCTCTGAGGGAGGAGGGCTTTGGGGCTTGGGGGAGAAGCTGGAAGGCCCAGATGGCTGCAGCACTAAAGCACAAGGAGTGAGGAAAGATGCAACTGGAGAGATGGACAGGGTGCAGATTGCATTTTGGACTTCTCTGGGGGCTCAGTGATAAATAATCTGCCCGCCAATGCAGGAGACATGGGTTCAACCACTGGGTCGGAAGATCCCCTGGAGAAGGAAATGGCAACCCACTCTAGTATTCTTGCCTCATGAGAGTCGGGCACAATTTAGCGACTAAACAACAGCGATAGATTGTATTTACTCTAACAGCAAGGGCCAGCCACTGAAGGATTTTAAGCAAAAGAATGATGGTGTCTTCTCTCTCATCCTATTTCCAGAACCCAGTTCAGTGTTTAAAACATCATGAGTGGCTCAATAAACATTTGAGAAAGGAAAGATGAGGACAAAAAGAGGAAGAGATGCACACACTTATCGACTCAATTATGTATCATGTAATAAGTGGAATTCTAGTCTTCTGAATTTGGCGATGCACCTACTCAAATCACTTGTTTTCTGAGCAAAATCATCATTGCCATCGTCATCATCATTATGTTACTCTTCAAAGAATCATTTTCTCCTGAAAGAATAACATAATATGTTATTAGAAAATGTTATCATAATTTTAAATCAGAACATTCTTTTCTCAGTTTTTTGTATTAATGACTTGGAAGTCAGTTTACTTTCCTTGTTTGCCATATCTGACAATTTATGTGTATCTCCTGGTGAGAGAGATAAAACTCAACAGCAACTTTACTACTAATGATGAGAGGGATTCGTTTTTATTTGTATTCATTGCTCTTTAATGGCCTAAATAACTTTAGCACTTTCTCTAGCCCAGATAAAGGAATATTGATTTTCCTCTTTTTTTTTTTCCCCTGCTAGTGGAATCTTCTTGCTAAAGGAGTGACTCAGCTAACCTGGCGCTTTTGGCATTTTTCCCCCTGGTTCAGCTGGGAATCTATGAGTATATAGAAATTCTAAGAATGAAGTGTGCTTCTTGTTGGCAATGCTATCCCAAAGGCAATTTACTTCTGCTCAGAGTGTAAGAGAAGTCCTTTCTGCTGTTCTGTGTAATGTCCTCTTTGGACAGATAGGAAATACAATCAAGTCTCATTCAACTGAGGAGAAAATACCTCTTCAAGTTAAGAGAACTAGAATGGGGCTTCGCTGGTGGCCCAGCAGTTAAGAATCCTTCCAAGGCAAGGACAGAGGTTCTATCCCCGGTCCAGGAAGATTCCACATGCCGTGGGACCTCTCAGCCCATGGGCTGCAACTCCTGAGGCCCACATGCCCTGAAGCTGCTGCTCCACAAGAGAAGCCACAGCAGAGAGAGGCCTGTACACTGTAACTAGAGAGGAGCCCCTGCCCTCCACAACTAGAGAAAGCCCTCATGCAGCCACAAAGACCCAACACAGTAAAAAAAAAAAAAGTAAATACATAAAAGAGAAACTAGGAGGGAACAGAGGAAGCAGCTATACTTACAAATTGAATGTGGGTGTGTGTGCTAAGTTGCTTCAGTCGTCTTGACTCTTTGCGACCCTGTGGACTGTAGCCCACCAGACTCCTCTATCTATCGGATTCTCCAGGCAAGAATACTGGAGTGGGTTGCTATGCCTTCCTCCAGGAGGTCTTCCTGACCCAGGGATCGAACTTGCGTCTCCTGTAGGTTTTTTACTGCTGAGACACTGGGGAAGACCCAAAACTGAATAAATACAATTGGCATCCAGATGTTTTTTAGGATCCTGGGAATTTGAAAAGGGAGAAAGAGAAGCAGGACAGCAAGCTGACTGGATCTTGGATGGCTCTCACTGTAAGTGCCCAGGCTCCCAATGGTGTGAACCTGGGCTCACCACCAAACTGGGCAGAACTTCCACATGTGTTCCCAGAACCCAGGATATGTCTGTTATATGGGAGATGACCAGTGAATGTGTGTTGAATGAAATGGATGGGAGATAGGATGAGTGGATAAATGGCTAAATGAACAAAAGCAAACCAGTACATTTTGATCTCTACATATTTGAAAGAGGACAAATAATCACCTTCTTGAAATTGCTTGATCATTGTGCCAGAGTGTAGTCAGCAGGGCTGGTCAGGATGTACCAGGACCTGTGTCATGCGGCCAGGGAGGGACTATGAAAGAAGCTGGAAGTCTCGTGAAGATATTTTATAGGTCAGGCATCACAAACTACTGCCAGGGGGCCAAGCATCTGTCTTCATAAAAAAAAAAAAAAAAAGTTGTGCTCAAACACAGAAACACCCAATGCTTTTGCATGTTACTGTTGGTTGCTTTCAGTTATCATGGTAAAGTCGAGCAGGAGAAAGAAGACTAAGGTCTCGACTACTATCGAGACCTTTACCAAAAATATCTGCTTACAGTTGCTTTAGGTCAAAGGCAGAAAGGGATCAAATCCAAGAAGATTACTTAGATGCAGTCAGGGCCCAGAGTCTAGGCGTCTCAAGAGAGTCAGGAGTGTGACGCTGAGTCTCAGACACAAAATGTTGGGACTGGAAAGACCTCAGAATTCACTGGACCAGCATCCTCCGCTTTCAAAGAAAAGACTTTGCCTCAGAGAGGGAAACAACTTCCTCAAGGTCCCACAGTCAGTCAGTGGAAGAGCCAGGACTAGCCCAGACCAGGTATGGACAGTAACCAGATGCTGCTCAGCAACCTAAGGTCAGTCTCTTTCCTGACAGACTTGCTCAATTCCTGGGGTCACCTTACATCCTGGGGCTCAGGAACACATGACTATTCTTTTCTTTAAGAAAGAGGCAACATCTGGGTGAAGAAGGGAGGAGATGATTTCTTTCTCAAATTCCTTTTCAATCTTTGAATTTATGGTTAGTATTTTCATCAGTTATATGAGGGTCAGTGCCACCCAACTCAAAATCAACTTTGCAAGAAACTTGGGGAAGCTTCGAAGAACCCAGCAGATGGGTGTCATTTTTAACCTATCCTAGAGGAGTAGTTTGACAGGCTCCCATTAAGCATTCTGTCAATGGGCAATGCCTATTTCCAAGGCAATTCCAAAATGTAACATTCTGGGTAAATAATTAAAAAGAGACAAATTTCTACCAGGCTTGGAGCTGTCCCAACACAGCACCTAGTGAAGAAAAACAACAAGAGTAATTCCAGAGATGCGTGAAGCTCTGAGAGATTAAATAAATCCCAGAAGCGTAGAGGAAGGCTTCACTGTCGTGGTCCAGAAAAACATTCCTCTGGGTTGTGGGCCCTCCAAATGTCATTGGTTAAACCATCAGCCTCCTTGCCACCACCTCTAAGGACAAAGAAGGGTTCACTGAAGAACTGGATTGTTTTCCTGAAGCTGTGGAGAATCTGCCTCCATCCTCAGGAAATGTTGGCCATGGGAGAGACAGAGGAACCATGCAGCCTGTCCCTCTTCGGGAAGGTGAGGGAACCAAAGCCCAGCGAGATGCATCCACCGATGGGGGTCAACAAGCAGGAACAGTTCCAGAGCCCTAGTATCTTCCCAACATACCACACACAAGAAGACCTACCATGGTGCCTAGCACACAGTAAGCACTCACCACATGTTTGCAGAATGAATGAGCAAATGACTGAATAAATTTAACAAATGCACTCTCTGAAGGCCTTAATTGCTCTAGACGCAGTTTTTTATTTATTTTTTAATAAGATCACAATTACTTTACAATGCTGTGTCAGTTTCTGCTGTACAAGGAAGTGAATCAGCTGTATTCCTTCCACTTGGACTTCCCTCCACTGCCCATCCCACCCCTCTAGTTCATTGCAGCACACTGAGCTGAGCTTCCTGTGCTATATAGCAGCTTCCCACTAGTGATCTATTTTACACGCGGCAGTGTATGTATGTCAGTCCTACTCTCTCAGCTTGTCCCACCATCTCCTTTTCCTCTGTGTAGACACAGGTTTTGACTCTTAGGGATAACACTGAACAAGACCAACAGAGACCCTGCTCCCGTAGAGTTCACTTCTGTGTGTATGCATGTGTTTGTGCATGTATGTGAAGCTATATGAGAGCAGGAGGGCAGTGGGGAGACGTGTGCTGGGATGCAGAGGAGTAATCACCGTAACATGACAACAGTCTGCATCCTTCCAATAACATATTTTTATGGCTCCCAGTGACAGTCCTCAGTTCCAGGTGGCAATGCCATTTCCTTCCAAAAGTCTCTCTGGCGTCCTGGAACCTCTGGCTTTACCAATCTGCAAGGTGCACCTGCTGGGTCTTCTTAGCCCCACTCTTAGGGACAATCGAGTGGGGGTGAGTCACATCCCAAATTGCTCTTAGTTAAAAGCAGTTCCTCTGTTTCTTTGCATTGATCTCTGAGGAAGGCTTTCTTATCTCTTCTTGCTATTCTCTGGAACTCTGCATTCAGATGCTTATATCTTTCCTCTTCTCCTTTGCTTTTCGCTTCTCTTCTTTCCACAGCTATTTGTAAGGCCTCCTCAGATAGCCATTTTGCTTTTTTGCATTTCTTTTCCATGGGGATGGTCTTGATCCTTGTCTCCTGTACAATGTCACGAACCTCTGTCCATAGTTCATCAGGCACTCTATCAGATCTAGTCCCTTAAATCTATTTCTCACTTCCACTGTATAATCATAAGGGATTTGATTTAGGTCATACCTGAATGGTCTAGTGTTTTCCCCTACTTTCTTCAATTTAAGTCTGAATTTGGCAATAAGGAGTTCATGATCTGAGCCACAGTCAGCTCCTGGTCTTGTTTTTGCTGACTGGATAGAGCTTCTCCATCTTTGGCTGCAAAGAATATAATCAATCTGATTTCAGTGTTGACCATCTGGTGATGTCCATGTGTAGAGTCTTCTCTTGTGTTGTTGGAAGAGGGTGTTTGCTATGACCAGTGCATTTTCTTGGCAAAACTCTATTATTCTTTGCCCTGCTTCATTCCATATTCCAAGGCCAAATTTGCCTGTTACTCCAGGTGTTTCTTGACTTCCTATTTTCGCATTCCAGTCCCGTATAATGAAAAAGATGTCTTTTTTGGGTGTTAGTTATAAAAGGTCTTGTAGGTCTTCATAGAACTGTTCAACTTCAGCTTCTTCAGTGTTACTGGTTGGGGCATAGACTTGGATTACTGTGATATTGAATGGTTTGCCTGGGAAACGAACAGAGACCATTCTGTCGTTTTGAGATTGCATACAAGTACTGCATCCAAGTACTTCCTCAGCAATTAATGCAAAGAAATAGAGAAAAAGAACAGAAGGGGAAAGACTAGCGATCTCTTCAAGAAAATTAGGCATACCAAGGGAATATTTCATGCAAAGATGGGCTCAATAAAGGACAGAAATTGTATGGACCTAACAGAAGCAGAAGATATTAAGAACAGGTGGCAAGAATACACAGAAGAACTATACATAGAAGATCTTCACGACCCAGATAATCAAAATGGTGTGATCACTCATCTAGAGCCAGACATTCTGGAATGTGAAGTCAAGTGGGCCTTAGAAAGCATCACTACGAACAAAGCTAGTGGAGGTGATAGAATTCCAGTTGAGCTATTTCAAATCCTGAAAGATGATGCTGTGAAAGTGCTGCACTCAATATGCCAGCAAATGTGGAAAACAGTGGCCAGGACTAGAAAAGGTCAGTTTTCATTCCAATCCCAAAGAAAGGCAATGCCAAAGAATACTCAAACTACTGCACAATTGCACTCATCTCACATGCTAGTAAAGTAATGCTCAAAATTCTCCAAGCCAGGCTTCAGCAATATGTGAACCATGAACTTCCTGATGTTCAAGCTGGTTTTAGAAAAAGCAGAGGAACCAGAGATCAAATTGCCAACATCTGCTGGATCATGGAAAAAGCAAGAGAGTTCCAGAAAAACATCTATTTCTGCTTTATTGATTATGCTAAAGCCTTTGACTATGTGGATCACAATAAAATGTGGAAAATTCTGAGAGAGATGGGAATACCAGACCACCTGACCTGTCTCTTGAGACACCTATATGCAGGTCAGGAAGCGACAGTTAGAACTGGATATGGAACAACAGACTGGTTCCAAACAGGAAAAGGAGTATGTCAAGGCTGTATATTGTCACCCCGCTTACTTAACTTATATGCAGAGGACATCATGAGAAACGCTGGACTGAAAGAAACACAAGCTGGAATCAAGATTGCCAGGAGAAATATCAGTAACCTCAGATATGCAAATGACACCACCCTTATGGCAGAAAGTGAAGAGGAACAAAAAAGCCTCCTGACGAAAGTCAAAGAGGAGAGGGAAAAAGTTGGCTTAAAGCTCAACATTCAGAAAATGAAGATCATGGCATCTGGTCCCATCACTTCATGGGAAATAGATGGGGAAACAGTGGAAACAGTGTCAGACTTTATTTTGGGGGGTCCCAAAATCACTGCAGATGGTGATTGCAGTCATGAAATTAAAAGACTCTTTCTCCTTGGAAGGAAAGTTATGACCAACCTAGATAGTATATTCAAAAGCAGAGACATTACTTTGCCAACAAAGGTCTGTCTAGTCAAGGCTATGATTTTTCCAGTGGTCATGTATGGATGTGAGAGTTGGACTTTGAAGAAAGCTGAGCGCTGAAGAATTGATGCCTAAACTGTGGTTTTGGAGAAGACTCTTGAGAGTCCCTTGGACTGCAAGGAGATCCAATCAGTCCATTCTGAAGGAGATCAGCCCTGGGATTTCTTTGGAGGGAATGATGCTAAAGCTGAAACTCTAGTACTTTGGCCGACTCACGTGAAGAGTTGACTCATTGGAAAAGACTCTGATGCTGGGAGGGATTGGGGGCAGGAGAAGAAGGGGACACCAGAGGATGAGATGGCTGGATGGCATCACGGACTCGATGGATGTGAGTTTGAGTGAACTCTGGAGTTGGTGATGGACAGGGAGGCCTGGTGTGCTGCGATTCATGGGGTCGCAAAGAGTCAGACACGAATGAGTGACGGAGCTGAACTGAAGAGCAGTTCCCCTTTACTGTGCGGGAACCATACCAAGTGCTCATCATACGCTGTCATAACTCTTCACCCTGGAGTCTGAGGGAGGTACAATCAATAGGATCACTCTCCTCTCCCCAAACCAATTGAGACAGGCAAAGGGAGTCAGATGGAGAACAAAGTGTTAGCTTTACTACAGTTAGAAGTTTTTGGAGAGTATGGGATAGGAGTGAGGCAATGATAAGCCTCTACATACTGTACCCCAGAATCAGGTGGTAGGCGGAAGTTTAGCAGACGGACAGACGTAATGGAATCTGGAAGAGAGACTGCGTTCGTACTGTAAGGCATGTTTATGTGGTGCTCTATAGTTGTAAGTATTATTACTGAAATGGAAACTGCACAGCTAACATGTTTTCAGGGCAGGTGCTATGCTTGATTATTATTAAGGCTACTGCGCTACAATAAGCTATGTGCAAAGTCATTTGCAAATTTCCCTCAGTTTACATGTAGCCACTATTTTCAAATTTTCCCCACACCAACCACCTCAGAAAAATGAAAGAGAAGAGATTTTATTGTATTTCCATCGTTTACACTGTAGTTTTGGGCGCCATATGCAAAACATGTGTGAAAGGCGCAGCCCCAGCACACCCCACATGGGCCTTGAGAGTCATTTCCTTTAGATGGTCCTGTTACAGTAGCTGCGGGCACGTAAAATGTTTATTGCCATTATATTGTCGTCGCTTTCATTCTACATACCTGCTGCTGGGCATCTGGTCTTGTATTGAAAAGAATGGGAGTATTTTGATGTTTTCTCTGGAACTTCAGCTTTTTCACTTTAACAGGCACTGATTCTCTGTGGTCTCTTCCCTGGACAGTCCCCGAGACTACACAGAGCAACCCTGGCATTAGCGGAACAAAAGCAGTCATAGCAGAGACTGACTGGCTTTCAGCAGACGCACAAACTAAAGCAGGTTTTTGAAATATCAAGGTAGTTACCCTTCAAAGAGAAATCCATGAAGATTTACCCAGGTTTACTAAGGAAATGGTCATTGCAGCCCACATCAGCTCATCTCCTCCCACCTCAAGCCATTACATACATCATCAGGCCCACTGTTGGCACCTTAACCACTAGTCATTTGTCTGAGGCCCAAACCTTCAGTCACCTAATCATTGTCTTCAGAAATTTTTGAGCTGAGTAGACAACCCTTTGTGTCAGGCTAAACAACAAAACAAACATTAAATACAGTAAGAGGCAATATCATATATTTAGTATACTGAAAAGTTGTTTGGATGAGACTAAGCTGAGTAGGAGTGCTGGCTGTCATTTACCATGGTTGTACCATTTAACCTGTTTGTGCTACACTGCAAAATGCAGACAGCATGTGTGATGCTTACGAAGTTGGTCCTCGGATTCAATCAGAAAGGAGTGTGCCTCTCATCCCTGCCATTTGTCAACTCTGTGAATTGGGGTAACTTGCAAAACCAATCTATGCCTTTGATTCTTCTTCATCTATCAAAAGGGGATCTCCTACCTAGGGTGACTGTGAAAATGAAACATAACGTTTGTAAGCACTCAGCAGAGAGCAGAACATAGGGATATTCCATAAGAAGCAGCTATCGTTATTACTAGATAAACCTCTTTATTACTAGAGAAAACTTCTGTGAAACCACCGGTAAACTACTATGGTCAAATAGGCAACATCAGATGAGCAAGCTGATGACTGGTAATTTCAGAATTGAGGGGCAAGAGTGATCTCTATGGAAAGTATACACTGAGCTTGGCTTTGAAGGAGGTCTAGAGTTGGATGGACAGGTGGGGGTGAAGAGGACATGAAAAGGAGGAGAAAGGCTACATCAAGGGTGAGGAAGCAAGAATGCACATGGAATAATTTGTGGACAGTGAGTACTGCAGCTATTTGGAGCAATAGGTTCACTTCGGTTGGAAGGAGGAGGAGAGGAGGCAGTAGCAGGATATAGGGTTGGGATGGAAAGGTTATGAAAGCACTTCCAGAATAACAAGTTTGGATGATCCCAAGGCAGTAGCATACAATGAAATGTTCTTGAGCAGGGAGAAGACATGACAAAGGGAAGATTATTCTAGTAGTGATTGGCAAGATGCAATGCATATCTTGGAAGTTCTTTTTGTTCTATTTTATTTATGAACAAGACTGCTTAACTTCAGTGAAATTCAGTAGCCTTTAATAAGCGTCTGTGAAGTATTAACTTTCCTAGTTTTTGCCCATAACTTAGTAATCATCAGATACTAATATTAGTACAGCTAACCTTAAAAGCTAACATCTGGGGATCTCCCTGGTGGTCCAGTGGTTAAGACTTCATGCTTCCACTGCAGGGGACATTAGTTTGATCTCTGGTTGGGAAACTACGATCCCACATGCCATGTTGTGCATCCATCCCCTCCCCCCACCAAAAGAAGAAAAGTTAACATCTATAGAGCTCTTTACAATTAATGTAATATTGACCATTAAAGTTATAAAAGAATAAAATCCCGGGATGCTCTTGTCATGGGGAGTTGTCTAATAGGGCCACAAAAAGTAAGTTCAGTTCAGTTCAGTTCAGTCACTCAGTCATGTCCAACTCTTTGCAATCCCATGGACTGCAGCACGCCAGGCTTCCCTGTCTATCACCAACTCCTGGAGTTTACTCAAACTCATGTCCACTGAGTCGGTGATGCCATCCAACCATCTCATCCTCTGTCGTCCCCTTCTCCTCTCACATCCATACATGACTACTGGAAAAACCATAGCTTTGATTAGATGGACATTTGTTGGCAAAGTTAATGTCTCTGCTTTTTAATATGCTGTCTAGTTTGGTCATAACTTTTCTTCCAAGGAGCAAGCATCTATTAATATAACGGCTACAGTCACCATCTGCAGTGATTTCGGAGCACCAGAAAATAAAGTCTGTCACTGTTTCCATTGTTTCCCCATCTATTTGCCATGAAGTGATGGACCAGATGCCATGATCTTCATTTTTTGAATGTTGAGTTTTAAGCCAGATTTTTCACTTTTCCTCTTTCACCTTCATTGAAAGGCTCTTTAGTCCCTTTTTGCTTTGTGCCATAAGAGTGGTATCATCTGCATATCTGTGGTTACTGATATTTCTCCTGGCAATCTTGATTCCAGCTTGTGCTTCTTGCAGCCTGACAGTTCTCATGATGTACTCAGCATGTAAATTAAATCAGCAGGGTGACAATACATAGCCTTGATGTACTCCTTTCCAAATTTTGAACCAGAGGGAGGGATTAGGGTCAATACCAGAACCAGAATGCATATTATTTATAGATAATAATGTTGACAATAGCAAAAGCTACCATTTATTGAGGAACAAGCTTAGGTCATCCTAGAGGCATTTAGTCTTGTTTCAGTCTCGTAACAACCTATTATCTGCATCTTACAGATTAGGAATTGAGGGTTAGTGTGACAATAACTTGTCCAAAGTTATATGTCTAATGAATGTAGGACTGATTTAAAGGCAGCTCTGTCTGACCTCCAAACTCACGCTTTCTACTGCACCTATTCAAATGTACAGGCATGCACACACACACACATTTCCTACAGCTGAATAAATATAATTAGCATGTTCTAATATGGAGAGTTGATAGCTATCCATTGACAATGACCCATCCAGGTGATGTCAGCAAGCACTGTCGTGGGACTCAAGAAAAGTAAGGCATGTAGGCCACAGCCCTTTCAGAAGAAGGCCCAAGTCAATGCCTTGGATTAGTCCTTCTTACACTTATCCTTGTACTTACTACGCTCACAATAACCATGTGTGGTCAGCAGATGAGTATTGTTTTCCTCATTATATACAGAGAACACTGAGTCCTAGAGGTTAAGGGATTCCTCCAAGGCCATACAGCTAGTATGTAGCAGGGGTGGGATTCTCTCAGGTCTTCTGACTTCAGAACTGGACTCTTCTTATTACAACACAGCTGCTTCTAGAAGGTGCATCAAATTAGTATTTTAAATATGAAATCAAGATTTAAATCCAAACACTCCTGAAGCAGAGGTATTAAATTCCACTGGTGCTCAATGTTTCCATATGTAAAAACAGATAATAGATTGATGTGAAGTGTAGGTGAAAGAAAAGATAACACAGCTCAGTGTTACTTCAGTGATCCTGAGCCTGCTGCACACCATTTATTTATGCAAAAGGATTGCTGCAGTGGTGAGAAATCCATCTGCCAATGAAGGGGACGCAGAAGACGCAGGATCCATCTTTGGGTCAGGAAGACCCCTTGGAGGAAGATATGGCAACTTATTCCAGTATTCTTGCCTGGGGAATTCCATGGACAAAGGAGCCTGGAGGGCTACAGTCCATGGGGTTGTAAAGAGCTGAATACAACTTAGTGACTGAGCACACACACGTACATTTGTTAAGCACCCTATGTGCAGATCATGCAAAGTAGGTGCTGGAGACACAAAAATACCTGTTATTTTTAGTGCTGAGCACAATGGCAGGCAATTGCAGGGATGCACAAATTTGATATGAATGGGGTGGATAAAAGTAGATGAAAATGAACAAATTAAATATAGATGAGAAAGACGAAGTTTTAACCCTGTATATCAAAATACCTCTATTCAACAAGCATATTGCACTGTTCTGGATAGACAAAAGAATAAACAAAATACATGTTCTATGCTCAAAGAACTGCATGGAATTGGAAGAACATGGGATTTGGAGTAAGAAGATCAGTATCTTGAATCTTGACTCTCCTGCTTCCTAGCTTAGTAACTCTGAACACATTTCTGGGCCTCGGTTTTCTCATGTGTAAAGTGAGGGTAACTGAACTTCCATGGTTATTGAGAAGAATAGCATCTGTAACTGTTCTTTGGAAATTGTTATATAATGCTGTCAATATATAAATATTTGCCACTGGCTATCAAATCCAAGTTTATTGGAGTACTTGTTGAATTGCTTTAATGCCATGCTATGCTTTGGTGGTGAAGGTGTGGTTGAAGGCCAGAGGTGATGGGGCAAATGTGATTGGTATTGTCATCAATTGCTTTCTTCTTCCCTGGAATTCACTCAAGACAATCATAGAAGCAGTTGCTTTGAAGGGATTGTTACGTAAAGGGGATGTGTACACTAATCAAAGACAAAGGACCAGTAAAAGGTTTGAGCCCTGTGTCTAATGGTAACTAACAAGTTATCAGTTCATTGTTTTATTTATTTTTATTGGAGAATAATCGATTTACAATATGGTGTTATTTTCTGATATACAACAAAGTGATTCAGATACATACACATAGACCTATTTTTTCAAATTCTTTTCCCTTATAAGTTGTTACAAAAATAGTTCCCTGTGCTATACAATAGGTCCTTGTTGGTGTCTATTGTATATAGAGTAGTGTGTATATGTTAATCCCCAATTTCTAGTTTATCCCTCCCCCTCCCTCACCATGCCCTTTTGGTAAACATGAATTTGTTTCCTATGTCTGTGAGTCTGCTTCTGTTTTGCAAATAAATTCAAATTTGTGTCATTTTTTTTTAGATTCCACATGTAAGTGATATCATATGATATTTTGTTTTAAATAACTCTGGTCTACAGATTTTCTGTGCCTTTTTGCCTTTCTTTCTGATTCAGGGTTGAGTTTAATCAACTAATGTATATCAGCCACCCATCATGTACTAGTCTAGGGAATACTCCCTTGAGTAAGCCATGAGCCCTGCCTTTAAGCATCATACAAGTGAGTCAGACATGAATGTAAATAATTATAATACAGTATGAACATTTTACAACAGAGGTATGAACCAATCATCACAGCAAAAAGAGATGTAATTGACTAGCTTCACCAGGAAAAGCAGGGAAGCTTTTATAGAGGAGGTGACACCTGAAAAAACCTTAATGTAAGAATAGGGGTTTACAAGATAGTGGAGGGAGAAGGCCCTCCAGACAGCACACACAAAGGAAGAGAGAAAAGAGAGAGTGAGAGAGCACTGGGCTTGTTGGGACGGTCAGTGGGTAGGTTGTACGACAGGGTAGGTTGTACGACAGCCTCAAGATGAGGCTGGTAGCTCAGGATCAAATTATGGTGGGCTTTGAAAGTCATTCTGAGGACCTGGGGCTCTAGCTTATGAATCGGCATCCCCAGCACCTAGATGAGTTCCTAAAAGTAAATGCTCAGTTACATATTTGTTAAACAAGAAAACTATGGTTAGTTATAGTAACTGAAATGGTTTCCCATTTATCCAACTCTCCATTCCCAATACACACACACACAAAGAGTGTCATGGGAAAAGAAAGAAAAATAAGCAAAGTGAAGGGAGATGGTACAGATGGTGTGGCAAAAGAAAGCCACCAAGAGGTGCCAGCAAGGGACTTGTTGCTGGACCCTGGATGTGAAATCTTGTCTGGCCTTTTCCCATTTGTGAAAACTTTGGCAAGTCAAGTAACTGCCTGAACTTTGGTTTTCACATTGATCAATGGGAGTCATAGGTGGTAATTCTAATGAAACTACAGCATTGCGTGAGGGATCAAACCAGATTTCCAAAGAAGCTCTTTGGAGGGGCAAAATTCATGCATATTTCAGGCAAACCTGAGGCCATTCAAGTGAAGTTAAGGGTTTCTGGGTGGAGGAGTGTGGGGTAGAGAATTACAGACAGAGTTGAGACACGGAACTTGACGGCCCAGGATGACTGATTCCAGTTTTCAAGAGCAGCGAGAGCCGTGCTAACACTGGCAAATGATTGCCATTTCCCTTGTCAGGCAGTGACAGGAGTTAGTTGACCTGAAAATTCACTAATAGTTCCATTAGAGAAGCCTTGGAAGTAGCCATCTTTTTACTCATCCTGGTCAATTAACAATGAATTAATGCCAGACATATTTTCAATTGAGTTGAATGCTGACTTTCCCCCATTTTGCTAAAAATATCTTTTTATAGAGGGACAGCCAGCTAGGAAATATCCAGCTTTTCTACCAAGGCAGCTCTGGAGTATTTCTGAACCAATGTCAGCTCTAGGCATCGATGAGGCAACAGGTCAAATCCTGACTTTGACAGAGGAGACTCAGGTTCAAGTGCCAGCTCCTCCACACACCATCTTCATGTTCTTGGAAAAATAACTAAAACTTTACAAAGTTCAGCATTTTCACATGTAAATTGAAAGTGTAGAGATGAATGGTAAGGTTGCTTTCAGAGATAAAATGCTGTGAGAACATTTTAAAGAGGTTTCTGGTGTGTTGGTGTTATGGCAGGCTAGACCTGGGGGGATGAGGGAGGGGCCCTGGATTTCTTCTATGTACTTGGAACTAATAGTCCAGACACTGCACTATGTCTCAGCTCTCATTTTAGGTCAGTGGTTCTCAAGTGGGGAAGGTGAGTGGAGGTGGTCTGAGATGGGGAGCAGATTTTGCTCCCTCTGAACATTCAGCAATATCTGGGGACATTTTTGGTTGTCACCATTGGTGACGCTGTTGGCATCTAGTGTGTAGAGACCAGGGAGACTGCCAAACACCCTTCAGTGCACACAACACATCCCCACAACAAAGAATCATCCAGCCCCAAATGTCATTGATGCTGAGGTTGAGAAGGACCTGCCCTGGTTTATTGGATGATAAAGCCAAGTGATAGCTTTTTTGTTGTTGTTCTCAGTGCTCTCATTTGTAAAAGTCAGATAATAATAATATCTGTCTCTATAATCTCACAAGGTTGACAACCAAATTAAGCAACAAATCAAAAATGCCTTGAAATTTAATGTACTTCCAAAAGGAGGAATATTATCCTCATTATTAACCCATTTTTACTGTTCCAGGAGCCACTTCATTGAAGTCTCTCCTCTTATTCTTCTCTTGAACTTGCGGTCTAAGATGCTTCTCCAGTTTGTGGCAATGATTTCAATAGTTGACCTCGTTAAGCTAATTTAACAAGGAGGCCATTAGACAGATGATTCTGATGCTGCAGCTGCCTGCACAAGCAAACCAAAATCTAAGCCTGACTTACCTCTAGGTCATGTAGTTGAAATCTAAGGACATCCAATCACAAACAACCAATTAGGCTTCAGGCTATAACCAAGTAATTTCCTTACTTTGCTTCCACCTTTTCTTTCCCCAGTTCCTGTTGGTGAAGTGTTCCAAGCTATTTCCACTTTAGTTCAAATTGATATTTGCTCAAATAAACCCCTAAGATGTTTAATATGCCTCAGGTTATCTCTTAACAACATCCAGGAGTTATGAACCTTGCTCCCAAACTCAAGTATGGAAGAAATGGTTTTTATGCTTTTATTGTAAAAGTGTGCTTCTATTACAAGCCCCTGTCTGTCAAGGGCCAAATTCTTAATCTTGGACTGTGCAACCTCATGTTTACTTGAGGTTGCATTCTTGTTCCAAGGGTTTTTGTAAGGCCAAGGGGCTGGAGAGGGAGTCATCATGTCCTCAGTAATCATCATTCCGTACTAGCATTCTCTGGAATGTGTCATTGCTTGTTGGGTCGTCAGTCCATCTGGGTCATTGCATTGTCTTCCTTGCTAAGACTGCTATATCTCACGAGCAGAGAGAGGGTGTTCTGCTCCACCCCCATTGTCCTGCTACAGGCCATAGTATGTGGTTTTATCTCCCATCCATCCACAGACTCCCCTTGGGCTAGGTCTACTCTGCTGGTCATTGTTACTCAAGGCCTCCCCCCGACATAGACCTTACTGACAAATTTGGCTCAGGCTGTCTTTGCTTTTGAATCTCTCCAAACCTACCTGGGATTTCTGCCTTCCCTGCCTCCAGAATTTCTGCCTCAGGAGGATGGAGGGCAGAGCAGAGGCCCTTCCCTTGGGCATGCAGCCCATTGGATCCTGTTGCTTCTCCCTTGACTCTTTCCCTTTCTCTAGTTCATCCAAGTTATCTGATGTAGCTATATTCTTTTTTTGCTCATTTTTTCTTTTACTGAGGTATAGATTCACAGTTTTAAAGGATATACTCCACTTACTGTAAAATATTGGCTATTTTCTCCATGTTGTACAATGCATCTTTGTAGCTTATTTTATACCTAGTAGTTTGTGTCTCTTAATCTTTAACTCTTTATTGCCTTGCCCTCTCCCCACTGGTAACCACTAGCTTGTTCTCTATATCTGTGAGTCTCCTTCTTTTTTATTCTATTCACTAGTTTTTTGTTTTTTTTTTTAGATTCACAGATAAGTAATTTGTTTAATTCCCAAGTTGTGTCTGACTCTTTGCAATCCCATGAGCTGCAGCACACTAGGCTTCCCTGTCCTTAACTATCTCCCAGAGTTTGCTCAAACTCATGTCCATTGTGTTGATGAGGCCATCCAACCATCTCATCCTCTGTTGCCGCCTTCTCCTCTTGCCCTCAGTCTTTCCAAGATCAGGGTTTTTTCAATAAGTCAGCTCTTCACATCAGGTGGCTAAAGTATTGAAACTTCAGTTTTAGCATCAGTCCTTCCAACGAATGTTAAGGATTGATTTCCTTTAGGATTGATTGGTTTAATCTCCTTGCTGTCCAAGGGATCCTTAAGGGTCTTCTCCAGCACCATAGTTTGAAAGCATCAATTCTTCGGTGCTCAGTATTCTTTATGATCCACTTATCACATCTGTATATAACTACTGGAAAAACCAGTTTGTTCTCTGTACCTGTGAGTCTGCTTATATTTTGTTCTATTCACTATTTTAATTTTTTAGATTCAACATATAAGTAATATCATATAGTATTTGTCATTTTCTGATTTATTTCACTTAACATAATGCCTTCCAAGTCCATTCATGTTTCTGCAAATGGCAAATTTTCATTCTTTTTTATGGCTGAGTAGTATTCCATTGTGTGTATGTTTATGTGTGTGTGTGTATATATACTACATCTTTATCCATTCAGTTGTTAATGGGCACTTAGATTGCTTCCCTTGTGGCTCAGATGTCAAACAGTTTGCCTGCAATGCAGGAGACCTGGGTTTGATCCCTGAGTTGGAAAGATCCCCTGGAGGAGGGCATGGCAATCCACTCCAATATTCTTGCCTAGAGAATCCCATGGACAGAGAAGCCTGGTGGGCTACAGTCCATGGGGTCAAAAAGAGTCAGACACAAATGAGCAACACACAGGCCCATCTTTATCCATTCAATTATTGCTTCCTTATCTTGGCAATTGTAAATAACGCTACAATGAACACATTTGGCCACCTGATGCGAAGAGCTGACTCATTTGAAAAGACCCTGATGTTGGGAAAGATTGAAGGCAGGAGGAGAAGGGGACGACAGAGGGTGAGATGGCTGGTTGGCATCATCGACTCAATGGACGTGAGTTTGGGTAAACTCCGGGAGTTGGTGATGGACAGGGAGGCCTGGCATGCTGTGTGGTTCATGGGGTCGCAAAGAGTTGGACATGATTGAGCAACTGAACTGAACTGAATGAACACTGGAGTGCACACATCTTTTTGAATTAGTGGGTTTTTCCCAGATATATCCAGGAGTGGAATTGCTCAGAAAAGCAAAATCATCTCCAGAATGTAGAAAGTGATTGTCAAAAAGGAAGACTGCATGCATCCTGCATGGAGTCAACTGGAATCAATTAATTATAAGCCTACTGTATCTTTATTCAAACTCTCCAGTCTGAATTTGGACTCCTGGCCAAATATTGCCCTTTCTCTCTCTGTCTCTTATTCTCTGCCTCACCTTCCTGTTTCTCCCTTTCAAGATTTACCTAATTAGGAACAACTCTTAGTGGTCACCATTTTTCCAGTATTCACATACATCTTTAGTAGAGTAATATACATGGGTTCCAGATAATTTAACAAATGGTGTTTAGACAATTGGTTTTTAAAAAATGAGTATGATATATTGTACCTGCATGCATGTGTGTGTACTAAGTCACTTAAGTCGTGTCTGACTCTTTGTGACCCTATGGACTGTAGGCCAGGTTCCTCTGTCCATGGAATTCTCCAGGCAAGAATACTGGAGTGGGTTGCCACCTCCCTTCTCCAAGGGATCTTCCCAACCCAGGGATTGAACCCCAGTCTCCTGAGGTTCCTGTATTGCATGTGGATTCTTTACTGCTGAGCCACCGGGAAGCCTGATCCATTGTACATCTTGCAATAAAATAAATTCCAGATGGATCAAAGATTGTTTTTAATGATTCATAAACATTGTGGAAGAAACATGAGAGAATTTGTTTTTATGTAATCTTGCAATGGGAAGGATTCTCTACATATGACATAAAATTCAGAAACCATAAAAGAAAACTTTGATACATTTAAACTCATAAAAACTTTAAACAAAATTCTTTCTAGAAAAAAACTACCATAAACAAAGTAAAAAAGCAAATCAACTGGGAAAACATTCTTGCCTTATGTAGTGTAATCAAATGGCTAATTTCTTTAATACATAAAATGCTTCAACAATAGTAAAATGGAAGGGAAAATGACTCAAACATGTGAAAAGGTACTAAATCTCATAATAATAAAGGAAATACAAGTGAGAATTATATACAAGATTGACAAAAGACAAAAATTTGGATAAAATACTGGCTTTTAAAGAATGTGGGGAAAGAATCACTTTCGAAGATTATTGCAGGGAATTGAATTAATACAATGCTTACTGATAAAAATTTAAAATTTATTATTTGACCTGGGAATTCTCCTTCTGGATATTTACCCAGTGGATACACCCACAAAAAGAAAAATAACAAACATGCAAACAACTTTCCCCTAATAGGAACCTGCTTACATAAAGTTTGATACATGCATAAAATAGACTAACCTATAACTGTAAAAGGAATTAGGTAGTTCTATAGGTAACACTGTGGAACTATATACCACTTCACTATACACTGCATAGTGAAGAAACACAATAATCTACGTAATATGCTATCATTTGTATAAACAACAACAAAAGAATTTACAAATGTATATAGTTGCATTGGCCTGGACTGTAAAATCCTGATTTGCCTCTGGGACTCAAGGGTAGAAAGAGCCATAGTATTTATTGTATACTTTTTGTACCTTTTGGATCTTGTATCTGTATTATTGACTATACGGTAACAGTAATACTAACTACAGCCTCTATCCCATGGCAACTTCTGTTCGTCACTGGCATTGGGACATCCCTTTCTTTTTAAAAGATCTGCTTGTTTATTTTTGGCTGCAGTGGGTCTTCATTGCTGAGTGCAGGCTTTCTCTAGTTGCAGCAAATGAGGGGCTACTCTTGGTTGCGGTGCCTGGGCTTCTCATTGAAGTGGATTCTCTTGTGGAGCATGGGCTCTACAGCAGTAGCTCAATAGTTGTGGCACGTGGGCTTAGTTGCTGTGCAGCAGGTGGGATCTTCCCAGGCTAGGGATTGAGCCTATGTCCCTGCACTGACAGGCAAGCTCTTAACCACTAAACCCTTAGGGGAGCCTGGGACAGCCCTTTCTTTCTTGCAAGCTCAGCTTTATGTTTATATTTTTTGCTGGTATATAACATTCAGAATACTGTGCACTTTCAACCAAAGGAGTCCTGCACTAGGCAGGACCAGTCTCCAAGAGAGATGTTCTGAAACTTAATGTAATCACATATAGGAGGGTAAAGTTGGGATCAGAGAGAGAATCTAGTGGGGTTATTTTCTGTTAATCATTTCCCTTCTTTGGTCTCAATCTTTTTACTTGTAACATTAGTTTAGATTAGATTATGTCCAAGGTACTATAATAGTTCTAGGACTCTGTGAGTGACTAACCATGTTCCTAGTAAAGGCAGTATAGAATATTAGTTAAAGGTACTGACTGTGGAGCCAAATTAGTTCAGTTCAGTTCAGTTCAGTCACTCAGTTGTGTGGGGTTACACTGTGATCCCATGGACTGCAGCATGCCAGTCTTCCCTGCCCATCGTAAATTCCCAGAGCTCAAACTCATGTCGGAGATGAAATCCAACCATCTCATTCTCTGTCATCCCCTTCTCCTGTCCTCAGTCTTTCCCAGCATCAGGGTCTTTTCCATTGAGTCAGCTCTTTGCATCAGGTGGCCAAAGTATTGGAGTTTCAGCTTCAGCATCAGTCCTTCCAATGAATATTCAGGACTGATTTCCTTTAGGATGGATTGGTTGAATCTCCTTGCAGTCCAAGGGACTCACAAGAGTCTTCTCCAACACCATAGTTCAAAAGCATCAATTCTTCAGCACTCAGCTTTCTTTATAGTCCAACTCTCACATCTATACATGACTACTGAAAAAAATCAAAGCTTTAACTAGATGGACGTTTGTTGGCAAAGTAATGTCTCTGCTTTTTAAGATGCTGTTTAGATTGGTCATAACTTTTCTTCCAAGGAGTAAGTGTCTTTTAATTTCATGGCTGCAGTTACTATCTGCAGTGATCTTGGAGCCCAAGAAAATAAAGTCTGTCACTGTTTCCCTTGTTTCCCATCTATTTGCCATGAAGTGATGGGACCAGATGCCATGATCTTAGTTTTCTGAATGTTGAGCTTTAAGCCAACTTTTTCACTCTCCTCTTTCACTTTCATCAAGAGGCTCTTTAGTTCTTCTTCACTTTCTGCCATTAGGGTGGTATCATCTGTATATCTGAGGTTATTGATATTCCTCCTGGCAATCTTGATTCCAGCTTGTGTTTCATCTAGTCCTGCATTTCTCACAATGTACTCTGAATATAAGTTAAATAAGCAGGCAGGGTGACCATATACAGCCTTGACATACTCCTTTCACGATCTGGAACCGGTCTGTTGCTCCATGTTTAGTTCTAACTGTTTCTTCTTAACCTGCATACAGATTTCTCAGGAAGCAGGTCTGATGGTCATGTATTCCCATCTCTCAGAATTTTCCACAGTTTGTTGTGATCCACACAATGAAAGGCTTTGGCATAGTCAATAAAGCAAAAGTAGTTGTTTTTTTGGAACTCTCTCGCTGTTTTGATGATCCAGCAGATGTTGGCAGTTTGATCTCTGTTTCCTCTGCCTTATCTAAATCCAGCTTGAACATCTCAAAGTTCATGGTTCACATATTGTTGAAGCCTGGTTTGGAGAATTTTGAGCATTTCTTTACTAGTGTGTGAGAGGAGTACAATTGTGTGGTAGTTTGAGCATTCTTTGGCATTGCTTTTCTTTGGGATTGGAATGCAAACTGACCTTTTCCAGTCCTGGCCACTGCTGATTTTTCCAAATTTGCTGGCATATTGAGTGCAGCACTTTCACAGCATCATCTTTCAGGATTTGAAATAGCTCAACTGGAATTTCATCACCTCCATGAGCTTTGTTCATAGTGATGCTTCCTAAGGTCCACTTGACTATGCATTCCAGGATGTCTGGCTCTAGGTGAATGATCACACCATTGTGATTATCTGGGTCATGAAGATCTTTTTTGTATAGTTCTGTATATTCTTGCCACCTCTTCTTAATATCTTCTGCTTCTGTTAGGTCTACAACATTTCTGTCCTTTATTGTGCCCATCTTTGCATGAAATGTTCCCTTGGTATTTCCAATTTTTTTGAAGAGTTCTCTAGTCTTTCCCATTCTATTGTTTTCCTTTATTTTGTTGCACTGATAGCTGAGGAAGGCTTTCTTATCTCTCCTTGCTATTCTTTGGAACTCTGCATTCAAATGGGCATACCTTTCCTTCTCTCTTTCCCTTTTGCTTCTCTTCTTTTCACAGCTATTTGTAAGGCCTCCTCAAACAACCATTTTGCCTTTTTGCATTTCTTTTTCCTGGGGATGGTCTTGATCCCTGCCTCCTGTACAATGTCATGAACCTCCGTCCATAGTTACTCAGACACTCTGTCCATCAGATCTAATTCCTTGAATCTATTTGTCACTTCCACTGTATAATTGTAAGGGATTTGATTTAGGTCATACCTGAATGGTCTAGTGGTTTTCCCTACTTTCTTCAATTTAAGTCTGAATTTGGCAATAAGGAGTTCATGATCTGAGCCACAGTCAGCTCCTGGTCTTGTTTTTGCTGACTGTATACAGCTTCTCCATCTTTGGCTGCCAGATTACATGGGTTCAAATCCTAGCCTTGTTACTTACTGTCCTTAGGCAAATTTTTAAATTTTGTGCCTCAGTTTCCTCATTGATAAAATCAAAATGATAATAATAGAACCTGTCTTATTAAGAATATTGGGAGGATTAAATGAGTTACATACAGGCTTCCCTGGTGACTCAGAAGGTAAAGAATCCGCCTGTGATGCAGGAGACCTGGGTTTGATCCCTGGATTGGGAAGATCCCCTGGAAGAGGGCACAGTATTCTTGCCTGAAGAATCCCCATGGACAGCAGAGCCTGGCAGGCTACAGCCCATAGGGTTGCAAAATGCTGGACACAACTGAGCAACTAAGCATAGCAAATAAGTTACATAGTGCTTGAAGCACTGAGAGGAGTGCCTAGCACATGTTAAGTACTATAAAAGTGCTGCTGCTGTTGTTTCTTATTATTATTCATTTTTTCAAGGCTGAAGGGACCATGGCAAGTGTGACCTGGGTAAACTAAGCCTGAAAAGAGACTCACTCCCTGATAAGCCTTGGAAGTACTATAGCTCTAGATATTCAAAAAAAGTATGAACAGAAAAGGAGCTGCCAGTCTCATCCTAGCTCTGATAGCATAAATCAATCAATGTATCACTTCCAAATACGTACTTTATTACTTCAGAGCCTACAGAGGAAATACATAGCCTGATCTTCACTCTTGAATTGTTAATATTGAGGTTGGGAGGACACGTTTCTGATGAGGCAACTAAAGCAAGAAGGGGAGACATTTTCATTTATTGAGACATACTATGTGTTATGTGTTAAATCCTTTGTCAAAAATATTCTCATTTAACTGGAGGCAGCATCAACCAATACTATATTGATTGCTAAACTGTGTAAAGCAGCTTGCAAATTCAGAAGAAATTCTGAGGCAAGACACCAAGAGAGACTGATAAGGATGTTTGCAAACTCTGTTAAGGAATCAGCTTCGACTACTTGTTAAATATACCTACTCCCCCAGGCTGCAGCTTAAACCCACTGAATCTGAATCCCTAGGGGTGAGAGTCTTGGGAACAACTCTCAGACAATAAATCTCAGCAGAAAAAGGTTGGAAACCCTGGATCAGAAGACATCTTGAAGAGTCAGGAGGAGAGCGTTCTATTCTCCTATCTAACACTTTCCATTTTCCCATCACAAAACAAAGCAAGGAATGGGCTGGATAGGAGCCAGCAACATACTCTGTGTCAATTTCTCTTGTTGCTCACCTAGGGCACAGATCTCAGCCTCGGGAATTACACCCTCAAAAGATTTTCTCCTTAAAAACCACTGGAGGACTGGAGTCTATGTCAAGTGAAAGTTTTTTTTAAAGTCTTTACTGAATTTGTTACAATATTCTTTTTTTTTCTCTCTAATGATTCAATTTTTTTTTGCCATGAGGCATGTGATGTCCTAGCTCTCTGAACAGGAATCAAACCTGCATCCTGTGCCTTGGAAGTCAAAGTCCTAACCACTGGACTACCAGGGAAGTCTTCGGAGTTTGTGGCTTGATCCACTGGCTCCATATCTGAATGCAAGGATTGCCTGGTTTAAAAAATAAGTAAAAGAAACACCTCTTTGAGTTGTATTCTCATGCACTGTGACGTCAGCAGAACAGCAAGACTGAATTATAGCTTTGCATTCAATCAAGAATCATGTATTATTCTCTATGTTATCCATCACTGCTTCCCCACTGCTCAGAAGACAGGGTGACAGCAGTACACGCAATGGGCAAGCACCTGAGGTGTTTTAAACCTATCAATAATAAGCATTGTTCGCAGAAAGATTTTGCTCTGTGGAAAAAGCAGAATGGAACAGCCTTTCCAATGACCAGCAGAGGCTTTCAAATTGTTTCCCATTAAATGTGCAAATTCTGAAGCCACAGAATTCAGTTACCACCTCGTTTATGTCCTAGGGATTTGGTTAGGACTGAATCAAGAAAACCCTCTCAGTTCATATTAAATGCAAAATGATTATTGGACGTGCTATTTCTCACATTTAACTGCATATAAACACTAACATTCAATTTATGTGAAATTAATGAGTTGGTGGTGAGTCTGGTGTATGTATTTAATCAGAAAATTACATTCAGAGTACTTGAAGGCATATTAATTGAAGTTTATCAAGAAGGCAGTAGGTATTTAGACATAAACACAAATGCAAAATATATCAATAGCTGTGCCTGTAATTATCCATCACAGTTGCCTTGCACATTCTTAATGTTTTTAAATAAAAATGAAACATAATACATGCTTGGGCCATTTTAAACATTAGAAACATTTGATATAGATATTTTATTTTATTCTTCCTATTAAACTGGAGTGAATTATACAGTTATACACAGAGAATATGCACTTGCAGTTGTATTGATGAATGGAGGCACTAGTAATCGGCAAATAGTACTTCCCCTGACGTTATTACCTACAAATTTCTGAGATTAGAATGCATATAAAACATTCCTTTACCTAGTTTGATTATTTGTGTAAATACTTAAAGAAAACAAGCTCTTGACACAATGGCCCCCGTAAATGCTATCATAAGATGACATATTTACAAATCAAATATAGTAATGACCAGCTTGGTATCAATACTTTTAAACTTGTTTTCCCAGATTTGACCCTAAGAAATACAACAGACAGATAGATAACTTGTGGCATCATATTGTATCCAATGGACCTACTAACTCCCTGGATCCAATTGACCCATTAACTCCCTGGATCCAATGGTTCTACTAACTCCCTGGATCCAATGGACCTATTAATTTCCTGGATCCAATGGACCTATCAACTCCCTGGATCCAATGGATCTATTAACTCCCTGGATCCAATGGACCTATTAACTCCCTGGATGGGCATATTCAGCTGGTCTGGCTTTCTCAAGTATGGGGACTGGGATTTCTTTGAAAATTTCTTTTGCTGTGTGTTGGCAATTTCTTTCTCTCCAGTAATCCTGATAGCTTGCCTTCTTCCATCTTTGAGAATCCCTTCCTGTACCCATCTGACAGGAAATCTGAAATAAGGAAATGAAAAAATTGGCAATTTTCAAATATCTCTGTGGAGGATCAATATCCAGAAGCTTCATTGCATTTTTATGCATACACTAGATGTTGGGCAGAGTGTGGACAAGGCTATCGTCCATTTAGTACCTCTGAGGTCAGCACCTTTTTATGATGCTGGACAAGAAATGAGCTGATGGTGACTCTCAGTTCCCCAACAGAGGGAGGGCAGGAGTGGGGCGGTGGAGGTATATATTCTGCTGCCATGCGTTTACCCTTCCGGAGGAATTCTGCTAAGCTTTGGCATCTGGCATCTCATTTGATCTTCACCGCTCCTCTGCGAAGTTGACATTATACCCTTGTAAAACAAGTGAGGAAACAGAATTGGAGCAGTTATGGCCTTGCTCAAGAACCAGAAATACACAACTAAAATGAGAAAGAAAAGAAATCACGTGAGCTAGAAATGACAGAGTTGGCATCTAAATCTGGGACCATTGGTTTCCAAATTCATCTGTATTATGTTGAACTCCCTCCTGTTTGAATAGTTATGTAACATATCTTCATGGGGCTTCCCATGTAGCACTAGTGGTAAAAATCAATCAAACAAACAAAAAAAACAAGAAAAGAAAAAGTGCTCCTGCCAATGCAGGAGACATAAGAGACGTGGGTTCTATCTCTGGGTAGGAAGATCCCCTGGAGGAGGGCATGGCAACCCACTCCACTACTCTCACCTGGAAAATCCTATGGACAGAGGAGCCTGCTGGTACAGTCCATAGGGTCACAAAGAGTTGGACACGACTGAAGCAACTTAGCACACACATACACATATGTGCATACAGATTCATATCTATATGACTACTAATGGAACATAGCTTACACATTTGAAAAATGGAATTGGTCATCAGTCCCTTAGTCGCCTAATTTTTTATTCCTTTTCTCAGAGGAGAATCTGAAGGTCTAGGGGAAAATCAGAAGGCATTTTATTTATTTTTATCAGTGGAATCTCATGCTTTAACACTCAAGTTTTCACCCCCTTTTGTGTATATGTTATCACATACATTTTGTTTATTAAATTGTATTTGTTTGCACATGCTTTCCTTAAAAGAAATGTCATTGGTCATTGCCTCGAAGTCTTGATAGTGGTCCTGAGCACAAATCCTCAAGCCTAAACAAACTTCTCCATTTATTATTCAACCTTGGCAAGTTACCTCAGTTCTTTAGGTCACCTTATCTTCATCTGTAAAATGAAAATGATGATAGTGATAGCTATCTGTGGATACAATGAGATAATGCATGAACAGTGCCTGGTACCTGGTAAGAAACAGAAAGCCTTAGCTACTGTTATTTGTACAAGCATCAAACTTAAACTCAAGACTTCACTAAGAAGGCTCACTGACTATGAGACCCCACTCTCTTTTCCCTTTCTTATTAACTGGGGAAATAATCAAGATCCTTAAATCCAGAGGCAGAACAAGGTCATCTCCCAAAATGAGGCCAAATAATGGAGTACCAGTGAATTGGTAGCAGACAGATCATCTCAGTTCTACCTTCAGTCCTGCTCTTAGCTATGTGCCTGGGCAAGTCACATTAGGACTTTAGTTTTCCCTTTTGCCAGACATGGGAAAATCAACCTGCCTCTGAGGTTCCTGTCAGGGTTAACCTTCTGGAAAATACCTAGGCAATCATGAATGAGTGTTCACATCCATGAGGTTGTTGTAATTTCCTTGCTCCACCTGACCACTACAATCTAGCCCAGGAAGCCAGGAGCCCAGGCCACTCCTGAACTTTGCACTTGAACACACAGGGCAGCTGCTAACACCCCCAACCATGCCCCCACATGTCCTTAATCTGAAATCCCCATTAGCACCAACTACAGGCCATCTATTACCTCATGCCCATAATGGGAGTTAATTTCTGTTGGGATCAGATGGTCTTCCCCCTGGAAATTTTTATTCATATTTCTTTCCTGTTTTGTGATTCTCAATCGGAGTTTTCTAATAACAGATCATTTCTTTTTGTCTAACTTTAATCTGGTCCTGCTTGACAAGCCCCATCCTTTTCATTGAAGGGTAAGACCACTTAAAGGAAGGCCAATAAGCCCTTGCGCTGCTCAGCCGGCTGGGGTGATTTGTCACCCGGTGCAGTGGTGGTCACACCAATGGATTTATCTCAAGGTAAATGGAGATGCTGAGACCCGGGACCTGGAGCTTTGATTAAGGCGCCCTTTTTGTAGTGTTGATAGATGTTGCTTGTGTTTATCTATTTGAAATGCCACTAAATCTGTGAATACAATGGAAAAAGAGAGTACTTTGCCACTGAAAACATATTAGTGATTTATGTTTCAGTAAGAAGCACAATAAAGAGACAGAGGCTATTAAGAGCAGCTATTTTCATGAGAAATAGTTCTGCTTTAAAACATTATTAACCCCACCTTGATAAAGACTTACATGCATGCATAATCATGTTTACTTACCCCTTTTGTTTGGTGTGAAATGCATTTGAAGCACACATTTTCCAAATATTAATAAGGTAGCAGAATATTTACAGCGGAAGACACCTCTCCCAGGACTGTTCTGCATGTAAATTTTCTTCTCTCAAGATAGGGACACAAAATAAACTTATCTAGACAGCTTTGGAGTTTATATGGACTTCATACTGTTCACAGCACTCTCAAACCCTACTCACCATCATTTGCTGTACCTCCAGTCGCCTCCCCCCGGTCCCCCTCCCCCGCATTGTAGTAGAAATAACCAGTAGGGTGACACATAAAGATTATAATGCATGGATATAACTTATAACATGAATCAATGTCATCAAGACGCACCCATTTAAATGAATAGGGTCAGATGAGAGTGCTGTATCACCCTGACTTGTGTGACAGTTACAAATGCATCACCTCGTATGCATAATAGGAGTGTACAAACCAGAAGAGATTTGTAAACTTGGTTCATTTCAAGCAGAACTGACCCACAGCAATGGAAACAAGAGAAAAGGCAATGGGGCTGGAGCTGTCGGGAAATAAGTGCTTCTGCGTTCTGTGGTTTCCTAAAACCCTGACGAGGATTTCGCGTCCTCTGGCTCCACTGGGGGAACGGAGAGCTCATCAGATCAGGCTGTTTATTTACTGGTTGCAGTATTTGCACACGGTAGACAGGAGAGGGGGTGGGGTCCGGGGGCGGGGCGGGGGGACAACCTGCGTGGAGGCGGGAGTTTGAGATGTGCAATTCTTAGCAAGTCGGGGATGGGGGGCGGGGGGGGGCGTAAAAATCCCAGGCGAGTTGGGCCTGGCAGAGTTAACGGTGTTCAAGGGTGCAATTAAGTGTTTGGCAGGCTCTGTGTTGAGTGATCTGATTTATTGATACATTCCAGGGATATCTCCGCACCGCAGTGAATCCGGCGGGGGGCTGTGCGCTTCCCGGGAGCGGCGGGCGGCGGGCGGCGGGCGGCGGGCGGCGGGCGGCGGGCGGCGGGCGGACTGGTCTGGGGCTGGCGTCTTGCCCCGGGTGTCGGCGCTGTGCGGAGCGGAGGCCACACCTGCACCTCATTTGCTTGCGAGCAGCGCCATGACCCGCCTGCTGATGGGGAGCCTTCGCTTTCATCCTCGGGATTATGACAAGTTATTAATTGCCACCATTAGCCGCAGCAGCCTGCCCGAGATCTCTGCTGCTCTCTGGAGGTGAGAAACTGCGCTTGTGGATGCGGAGGGAAGAAGCTCCGAGCAGTGCGGGGCAAACAGAGCAACAATCTGCCCAAAAGGGATTGTGAGACGGTGAATAATTTATTAGAAAACATTTTTCTTTGTCCTTCCCACAGACCCACAAATCCTCCCCAAGCGCTCTTTACCAGCCTTGCAGATAATGTACTTACACATCTCAGAGCCTGCTAAATAGACTGAAGAGGCCATCGGGTTCACCCTCCACTTCGCGGCTGCCAGGGCCGCGCAGGCCCGGCCCGCAGCCTCTGCCAACCGCCTACTGGTGGAGGCCAGGGCACTAGACTCGTTTGCAGAGGCAGATAGGAAAAAGGCATGCGAGGCCCCCCTGCTTTCTTCCCGGGTCCTGCTTCCTACACGGAACAGACATACCTGCTCGCAGGCTTTATATTTGCACAGAACAACACTGTTTCATTTCTTGTCATGCGTATTTATTGAGTGTCTACCTTAATAGGGAGTTGCTCTGTCCCTGAAACCTTCTGAACAAAGCTAAGGCCACACATGCACAACCATCCATGCATTGGACAGACAGAATTGTAAACCATCCTCCTGGAGATACGGTCTTTGTAGAGCAAAGACTCAGGCCTTGCCATCAGAGACTGTATGGAGCCTGTGTTCAGCAATGCTACAGCAGGCTGAAATATTGGGGGCTCTCCAGTCCCCAGATCTTCACGAGTAGAAGAGATAGTCATATCTCCTCAAAGGTTCTGGAATGACAGTTTGGAACCCAGCCAAGCGTATCTGACACGAGCATCTTCTATGTCAAGGCTTCTGTGATGTCAGATCTTTTCCTCTTTAAAGTCGAAAATCTCTTAAAATACTGCTCTTGGACCTGCATTCCTAGGGCCTTGGTGCTTAACTCTGTCATTCAACAAACCTTAAGTAAGTGCTCACTAGGTTCCATGCTTCATGCTGTGCTCTGGGGATAGAGTGGTGGTGAAGAGGTGTGTTCCCTGCCATCCTGGAGGACTGCTCAGATTCCAAAGAGGTGGCATCAAGCCTGCAGGTGCCAGATGGGGATCACAGCTGAGAATAAATCAAGCAAAGATGAGACAAGAATGGCTGCCTCTGTTGTGTATGTTTGAATGTGCTTTATTGTTGAATTTTTAAAAAAATTTTTTATTAGAGGATGTTTGTTTTACAATGTTGTCTCTTCAATACATCAATATGAATGTCATAATTATGCATGTGTGCTAAAACACTTCAGTTGTGTCTGACTCTTTGAGTCCCTGTGGACTGCAGCCCGCCAGGCTCCTCTGTCCATGGGATTCTCCAGGCAAGAATACTAGAGTGGGTTGCCATTTCCTTCTCCAGGGGATCTTCCCAACCCAGGGATCAACCCCAAGTCTCTTATGTCTCCTCTATTGGTAGGTGGGTTCTTTACCACTAGCACCACCTAATTATATATATATATATATCCCCTCCCACCTGATTGAATGTGTTTTAATGAGAAGCGTAATGTGTTCTGATTCTCCTGCAGCTGAGGACAGTCCCAGTCTTGGTATGCATATGGGTAAACTGCATGCCAAACATAGGTGTACACACACACAATCACGGTAGAAAACTAACACATCAGAAGACACATTTATCCATTCATTTATTTGACCAACACATTTTTGAGCACTACGTGAATCAGGTTCGATAGCCAGTGCCAGGCATCTCTTACTAGTTCCTGCTCTGTAGGAGCTCACAGACCAGTGTGGAAGGTAATCTATTGTGTAAAATTATAATTGCATATGATCAGTACACTAACCAAGGGAGGTATCAAGTGTTCCACAAGAAGAGAAGAGGAAATAACTAGTTAGGTTTAGGGAGGTAGAGGAGGGTTTGTGTAGATCAGAAAGGATTTCCTCGGGTAGCAATGTTCTGGTTGGGTCTTGAAGAATGAATGAACCTCACAACTGAAGGAAGAGTATAAGAGAGATGAAAATGGGGAAAGGAAGATGGGGAAAATTGGCATATGCTCAGGGGCTGGGCAGTAAAGGAAGACTATTGGTTACTTGGAATCATTCATTCATTCATCCATCCACTCATTCAAGAAACGTTGACGCCTACTATGATGTCATAAACTGAGTGTGTCCCGCTAAAATTCAAATGTTGAAGGCTTAAGCCCTGTGCAGCTATATTTGCAGTAGAGAGGAAATTAAGGTTTAATGAGGTCATAAGGATGGAGCCTTGATCCAATAAGATTAGTATCCTCTTAAGAAGAGACACCAGAGAGTTCACACACTCTCTCTCCCCTCCTCTCTCCCCCATGTGCATGGATCAAGGAAAGTCCATTGTGGGACAGAATGAAAGACAGCCATCTGCAAACCAGGAAGAGAGCTCTTACCAGAAACCAACCATGCTGGCATTTGGATCTTGCTTTTGTCTCTAGAACTTTGTGAAAATTAATTTCCATTTTGGGTATTTTCTTATTGCAGCCCAAGATGAATAATGCACGTGCTGCTAGCACTGTACTAGGACTAAATAATCAAAGATAATAAGACCCTCACTGACCTCCAAAGCTCAGGGCTATGTGTGAGCGGCTGACCAATAAACAGTGGCCAAAGGAAATAATGTGGTAGGTTCCATGATAACCTGCTTGAAATAATCAAGATCTATTTTATTAAGTGAACAATGTTATCTGTTCTTAGCTAAGCATATTTGAATGTGATTGAGGGATCTTATTTTGAAGTCATTAATACTATTTACCAGTATTTCAATTTCCTCTCCTTCTAAGTAAATGCTCCCTCACTTTAAGTTAACTGGGTCTATGTGATGTGCCTTAAAAAATGAATTTTGAGCAAAAGAGACAGGTGTCAATTGCAGGCAGGATCCTTTACAAGCCAGTGAGTGATTTGTCAGATTTTCTTCTGCACAGATAACAGCCATCGGCATTCCAGCTGTGGGAGGCTTCATCAGCTCATATTTTTGCCTGAGACAATCAGGAGCAGAAGGCCTATGAAGAATGAAGACCAGGTAGCAGGGGTAAGAAATGAACCTTCATTGTTTTCAGCCGCTGCAGTTTGGGGTTTGCTTGTTATTGCAGCACAATCTAGCCTAATATGACTAAGGAAAGAAAAAAGTAGAGTTTACTCACGTCTGACCCTGGTAGACATTCTGGGATATTGGTTTTGCCACTTGTTGCCTGAAGAGTAACATATAATAAAAAGGTCAAGAGAATGCACTTCTGGTTTCTGCTCTACATGGTTGTCACTTGTATCTATCATCAGGTTATAAAATAAATACATTAGTGGATTTTCTCACAATCAATAAGAAGCTGGGATTTTACTTGCTCATCTTCCCTTTCAGTGTTACATCCTTCATCTGCCACGTAAGGTATGTTGTGAAGCAACAAAGAAGCCCCTGGGTGAAGCTACATCTTTTGCAACTTGCAAAAGGGTATGACTTTCTAGTCTTCCAAATGATTCTTTTCTTTCATGTCCTGATCGTAGGCCCAACAGCAGAAAGCTTTAGAAACAAGGGTCTGGTTTTAAATCCTAGCCCCACCACTTACTAGCTAAATGGTCTTGGAAAATTACATAATCTCTTTAAACTTCAGTTTCCTCATCTACAAAATGTGAATAGTAGTAATACTTACCTCATGGGGATGTTTTGTGAATTAAATGAGATAATACACATACAGCTCAATAAATAGTCATCATTACTGTCGATGGTGTTCTCATTGTTTTTTCCCATCAAGACAAGCCTAAAACCATATGTCAAGAGTCCTTATCATAAAGCCAGGACTATTCTAAGAGCGTGTACTTAAAGATCAGCTGGGATGCCAAGGTTTGGAATAAATGATGTTTCAGCTCGTGCACAAGATTTGTGATCCTCCAAAAACACAGAGCTTCTTATGGGAGATTAAGACATCTCCTAGGAAAGGTTCTATTCCAGTGAGGGTCCTGCCAAGAGAAGACCCCATTTACAGCTGGTGTGGATGTAAGCATGGTGCTTTCATGAGTTCTGAGAACTAGCTTTCTTGCATGGCTTCTCTTTTGGATATTTAGCAACTCACTTTGGAGAAAGATTATCTCCTTTTTGAAAGTAACCTGACCACCTGTCAAAACTGGACTTGTGAGAGGAATCAAGAGGCTAACCCTTGGCAGTCTAGCCAGGCTCTCATTTGGGTAATTACACTGGCAGTGGCTGCTTTATTCAACATGAACTTGGCATTCAGTCCTAACCGTCTTCTGAGGCTCTGAGATGTGACTGAAAGAGCTTCTGGGAGCTGCCCAAGACAACCGAGAGGTAGGGAGAGTGATTGGCATAGAAGCTCTGTGATTGATGACCATTTGCAATTACGGAAATGATTTTCTATTTGAAGGAAAGTGGCAACCAAGAAAAGAAAAATATAAAAGGTACTAAACATTCTGTTCTAATTCCCTTCTGTCACTAATAGAGGTTATTCTTTAACACTGAGCTTTTAAAAAAGCATTTGTTTGATGAACTTCTAATGGTGCTTACCAGGTCCTGGGCCAAGTGCTATGACATAATAATTCATGAGAGCTTGACTTTCTCTACAAAGAGTTCCTGTTCATGTAATCCAACAATCCATTCATTCAGCGCACTGACTGAAACCCATCATGTGGCAGGCACTGTGTTGTACAGAGTATACATTGGTGGACAAAACAGAAAGCTCCCTGCCCTTGTGAAGCTTAGAGTTTAAAGGCAGACTCTGAAAAAGTAGGTACAAAAAAGTATATGATAATGATTTGTTTTTATGCCAGCACAGGAAAATAATGGGGAGCACCACCAAGAACATGTGGTGGGCATCAGGGAGCAACAGAGAAACAAATCCTGGCATTGCACTGGAAAAGAGCATTCAGAGCAGGAATGTTAGCATGTTTGTCCACCCTGACTGTAGCCCCAACTGCTCATGGTGGGAGGTGTGCACAGGAAATGAACCAGGAACCCAGGTACACAGGAATGATACAAACCAATGCATATACATGATAGGAGTATTTCCTCAGAATCCAAACCGTTAGCAATCTAAGCCCCTGGCTGAGTGAAAATTCCACTTTATAGTGTTTCTGTAACTGTATAGATACACAAGTGCTGTGTTACAGATCATTTATTCTACAGATATTAAACTGTTTACAGCATGATACTTACCACTGAGGCAAGCAACTCGTCTTCTCTCCTCCTGCAAGTCCTCTTTGATTGCCCCACTCCACTCTCTCCACACTCCCGTGAGTTCTGTGATTCTCCTCCACATTCCATAACTTCCTGTGTGTGCATTTTTTACACTTTTATATCCCTGAATTATTTTGTTTTTCTCATCTTATAGACTGTGAACATCTTGAAGGCAGACATGTCTTGATTGCCTCTATCTTCCCATAGCCTAGCTTCTGAGTTTGGATTTCCCTAGCAGGGGACTCTCAGACAAGCATTCAAGTACAAATAGTTTATTTGGGAAATGGAGAAGACTAGGGAGAGGAAACAGCAGAGGGAAAGAGGCTAATAAGAAAGTGAAAGTGTGGTTGCTCAGTCATGTCCGACCCTTTGCAACCCCGTGGACTATAGCCCAGCAGGCTCCTCTGTCAATGAGGAGATGCTGTCAATACGCAAGAATACTGGAGTGGATTGCCATTCCCTTCTCCAGGGTATCTTCCTGACCCAGGAATAATCAAGCAAGACACCAATTCCTCTGGAGAATATGTCCACATGTTGTCCCACTAAGGGGTAGGGCAGCTGGGCATTTATCCACTGACTCCCCATCTGTTGGTCTTCTTACAGACCACCTGTGCTCCTGGGACCTGAAAACACCCTCAGGCAGAGTCATAGGTGCTTACAACCTTCAGAACATGGAGGTGAGTGCCAAGAACTATGGGTGGGGCACCAACAGCATCTACTGGACTTGTCAGTGCCTGGCACCCAGGGGCTGCTCAGTAAACTTTGATGGCTCAATGTAACAAAACAGCTAAGCAGCACACGTGGTTAAGCAATACTATTTACTATGTGCTCCATGGGCAAAGCTCCTGTTATTGACATGGCGTCGAGCAGTGAAGTGTTAGGTCTGGGGGACCTTTGCAGGGGGTGCTTGTTTCTGCAGCAATCATGAACACAGTAGTGAAGAACTGTATTATTTTAACCCTTCCACTCCCTTTTGCCCAGTTCCCATGTAAGAAATCTGTTAGTGCCATGATTCCATCTGTGTTTTCTCACCTGCAGGTGTTAGAGACTCAATTATCAGAGCATGCTAAGATGTTGTTATTTTCCGAAAGGATGTGAGTTAAAGCAGATGTTACTTATGAATGATATTTAGTAGCAGTGCCTCCAACTAGTTTGTTAGCATACACACAGTCAGATGGGGCCTCTTCATTTGATCTTCCAGAGAGAGGACCACCAACTACCTTGAAACTCCCTCATTTCTGGAAGTCCCTCTTGTTGCCCCTCTTGTTTAAAAGTGACACTGGTGATGCTAGCCCAGGAGTTCACCAGATTTGGAGCTACTTATAGCAGAATGTACATGAATAACCCAATTCAAGGCTTAATCCAATAAAAAATGAATATATCCTATAATTTTAAAAGATGTGACTCCAGAAAAATAACAGTCATTCCCATATGTTCCAATATAAGGTTTCTGGTATCAGAATGCCTGGGTCCTGAACTTTCTTTTCTCATCTATAAAACAGTGATAATAATAGTTCCTATCCCACAAAGTTGTAATAAGGATTAAAGGAGTTAATACATGTAAAGATCTTAGAATAATGCCTAGCTTTTTTAATAGTTCCCAGTGCTATACTAGACACCGAGTGACCATGAAATGATCCATTCATTCATTCATTTATACAAAAATATTTATTGAGCACCAACTCTGTGCTAGTCACTGTACTTCTGCTTCATTGACTATACTAAAGCCGTTGACTGTGTGGATCACAACAAACTGTGGAAAATTCTTCAAGAGTTGGGAATACTAGACCACCTGACCTGCCTCTTGAGAAATCTGTATGCAGATTAAGAAGGAATAGTTAGAACTGGACATGGAACAATAAAATAGTTCCAAATTGGGAAAGGAGTACGTCAAGGCTGTATATTGTCACCCTGCTTACTTAACTTATATGCAGAGTACATCATCAGAAATGCTGGACTGGATGAAGCACAAGCTGGAATCAAGATTGTCGGGAGAAATATCAATAACCTCAGATATGCAGATGACACCACCCTTAGTGGAAAAAAGTGAAGAGGAGCTAAAGAGCCTCTTGATGAAAGTGAAAGAGGAGAGTGAAAAAGCTGGTTTAAAACTCAACATTCGAAAAACGAAGATCATGGCATCTGGTCCCATCACTTCATGGCAAATAGATGAGGAAACAGTGGAAACAGTGACAGACTATTTTGGGGGACTCCAAAATCACTGCAGATGGTGACTGTAGCCATGAAATTAAAAGACACTTGCCCCTTGGAAGAAAAGCTATGACCAACCTAGACAACATATTAAAAAGCAGAGATATTACTTTGCTAACAAAGTTTGATCTAGTTAAAGCTATGCTTTTTCCAGTAGTCATGTATGGATGTGAGATTTGGACCATAAAGAAAGCTGAGCACCAAAGAATTGATGCTTTTGAACTGTGGCGTTAGCGAAGACTCTTGATAGTCCCTTGATTGCAAAGATATCAAACCAGTCTATCCTAAAAGAAATCAGTCCTCAATATTCGTTGGAAGGACTGATGCTAAAGCTGAAGCTCCAAAACTTTGGCCACGTGATCCAAAGAACTGACTCATTGGAAAAAGATCCTGACGCTGGGAAAGACTGAAGGCAGGAGGAGAAGGGGATGACAGAGGATGAGATGGTTGGACAGCATCACCAACTCGATGGACATGAGTTTGAGCAAGCTCTGAAAGTTGGTGATGGACAGGGAAGCCTGGACTGCTGCAGTCCATGGAGTCACAAAGAGTTGGACAGGACTAAGCAACTGAACTGAACTGAACTGAACCACAGTGAACAAAATAAAGCTGGTCCCAACCTTTACAGAGTTTACAATTATAAAAGAAAGCAAAGGAGATTATGATGGACCAAGACCTCAGCTGACAAGGTAAGGATGAGGGGAGGCTTCCTGCAAATGAGGACTATGCTAGGACCTGGGAACTGGGAGTAGGCAGGCGAAGTGTGTTCCAGATGGGCATTGGCAGGTGCCATGCTCTGACAGTGAAAGACGGCAGAAACAGAGTGACTCACTGTGGCCATGATATGGAGGGATGATGAGAGGGAGTCTGGGGAAGAAGGCCAGGAGGTGGGTCACGAAGGCCTATCTGTAATGTTTCTGTGCTGCTCAATATCCTTGCACAAATGGGGGAGTGGGGAGGAAACACACCAAGTTTGCCACTCTTGGCGTGTCACCCACATGGCCTTATGTTGTAATTTTTTAGTGTAAGTGCACACCTATTTTCACCCCATCACAATGTGAATTCCTTGAGCATAAGAACCATGGGTCTTATATTTCTTTGAATACTCTCCAGCCACTGCTAACCTTCTTGGTAATTGGGTCTCCAATTAGCCATCTTTTAGCACTTCTTACATAATCTCAATTTCAGTGTTATTTTCTTTGATCTGAGAAGCAAGTCTCCATCACCTGCTAAGGACCTCAGCACCCTGCCTTGGTCTTATCTGACCTTCCCACCACCTTGAACTAGACTTTTCCTTCTATTCCCTGTCCTGAGATTACAATCAAAGCTTCCCAATGCTATTTACCTCTTTACTGGGACACCTTCTAATTTCCCATCAGCATTCCCTGCAGCAATTTTATCACTTACCAGACCCTCCCTTCCACCCCAATGTGAACAGCTTGTTTAGACCAACTGTTTTGATTTTTACCTGTGAGATACAATGCAGTGAATAGCAATGCCTTTGGAGTCACACACATCTGAGCCTTAATCCCATCTCCTAGCTGTGAGATCTTAAGCAATTTATTTAATCTTTCTGGGCTCTATTTCTCTCATCTGTAAAATGGGACTAAGAAAAACACTTATTGCAGGGTTGTTGTGAGGATTAAAAATTGTTATATAAGTAAGATGCTCATTAAATGTTGGTACCTGTGTCCCTGACAATAGAGACAGCTTGTATAGTTTACAAGGCTTAAACTTTCTGTGTTTACACTTTCTTTTGTGGTTGACTCCATCCCCAGAAATCTTGTAAAATAGTCTTTAGGGTCAATGCAAGATAATTTCTTGGCACAAAAAAAACTCTCACTTTCAAGATTTATCCTGTAAATGTAAGTCATTCTCATTCTCATTTTCTAGGATGTTTTTCAAACTTACCTATGCATGATAACTCTAGACCTAAGAGACATATTGGCAGAGATCACTGAAAGAGAGCAAGCCATTCTGAAGCTGTTTCTCTAGAGCAACATGTGTACGGTATCCAGAACAATGAGATCCTGATTGCCAGGCCAACCTTCCAACAAGAATCTAATGAGCTATAAACCCCTGGAACTCTGCTCAAGTCACCGATGGAAATAGCGGCAGCACCCAAGCTCTTGGATGGAGTCCCTGTCTTATCATTAGACTGAGTATGTGGTAGACCCAGGAGTGTGCAGATGAGAGAAGAGGAGTGAGGGATGAGGAAACAAATTGAAAAGCATACACTGAGAAAGGAAGAGAGATGAAAACACAACTCCTGAATATAATTATAAGATCTTCTTAAGTACCGAAGTTTCGGAAAGCCAAACTGATTCCAAGAGAGCTTAATGAATATAGGTACTGGCCACGGGGCTTCCGTGGGGAGAACTGTGAAGGGCATCATGTCAGTCTTTCTGCCCCTTTTGCGTATCTCTCGCTCTCTCACTTTTGTGTTCTCACTATCTGGGCACTTAAGATTGAGGATGGAAAGGAAAGCATGAAAGAAGAGGAGAGAGGGGAGGAGGAAGGAAGGGGATTGCCAGCTCAGGGAGCACCAACCACTACAATGTGTCCAGGGCTCTGCCAGCCACTTCTCATTCCTTAGTTCAGTGTCGGGAACATGCGCTGGCAGCACGCAAACCTGCTTCAGGTTGGACCTGGTCCAACCCTGGCAAGTGGCCTGGGTTCTTTATATGTAAAATAACATGGAGGTGATTAGAAGCATGAAATAAGATAACCTGTATGAAGCCCTTAGCATACAGATGAAATGCTCAACAGTCTCTTAATATTATTTCACTTAACTCCTATTATTTCACTTTACTCCGTAACAGGGAAGTGAGGCTCTTATCCTCACCTTGGGATGAAGACATGGGCAGGTGGGACATTAAGGAGACAGTGAGCGCCATGAAAGTGAAGGCCATGCCAGCCTAGGTCACTGCTGCACCAAGCACGTGGGCAGTTATGGTCACGGAAGGCTTCCCTGGTGGCTTAGTTAGTAAAGAATCACTGCAATGCAGGAGACTGCCAGCAATACAGTAGGCCTGTGTTCAGTCCCTGTGTAGGAAAGATCCCTTGGAGAAGAAAACGGCAACCCATCCCAGTATTCTTGCCTGGAAAATCCCATGGACAGAGGAGCTTGGCAGACTACAGTCCGTCAGGTCACAAGTGTTGGACACAACTTCACAACTAAACCGCGACCACCAAGGCTTCACTAAGTATCTGTGGTCGAGAAGGAGTTCAAATTCAGGGGCTGATCCAAAGCTAGCATCCTCTCCAATACCAACTTCCTGTCCCCAGACAATCCTTTGTCTTTGTGGACAGCAATTGAATAGTAGTTAAAAGCGCAGGCTTGAGAGCCAAACAGCCAGGGTTCAAGTCTCAAGTTACCGAACTGCTTTGTGAGCCAACTATTGATACCTTTATTGTACTCTTCATTTCCCACCCTCACTCCGCCCCCACGTAGAGTCCTTTTTGTTTGTTTGTTTGTTTTTTGACATCCCAGAGTATCTCAAAGGGAACAGAGTGAAAAGGATTATTTGGGGGCCAGAGCCTCAAAGAAAAATCTCATCCTTGGAGGTAGGTACTGATGGCAGAAGATAAAAACCTCAGGGAGAGTTAGGATGGTGTGTCTGGGGTTTCTTTTATATCAGATGGGAGCGAAAAAAAAAAAAAGAGCTTTGGGAGGAAGCTAATAATTACTGAGCAATGACTATACCCTCACTCTGCTTGGTATTTTATATGTGGCATTTCATTTCATCCTATCAAATTTTGGAAGGAAGATTCCCGTTTTACAGATAAGGAAACCGAGAGTCAGAAAGGATAAGCATCTTGATTAGTTTAACCTGTTTTGTTAAATGGCAAAATGAGTTTCATTTCCAGGTTGGTTTGTCTCCAAAGCCCATGTTCTTTTCACAGGTACAGTCTGCCTCTCTTTAAGATAAAACAAAAATAGATTTGTCAGGCTTTTAAGTTTACCAAAAAGTTTCATCTTCTCTCAGGTGTCCATGGGGAGGTGATTTTCTGTGTTTGGAAAGAATACTCATGTCTCTGTTCTGCTCTAAAGACCCTACTCTTCCCTTTTTAATACTGTACGCTGATCAGTTGATCAATCTCATATGGAGTCTGTGGGTCCCTGGAATTTTATTCTATAGTCAGCCACAAACTTGTGACTACTTTTAAGAATAATTATTTGTACTCAACATGAGTTTTTTTTAAGAAGATAAATAAGCATGTTTTTAGATTTTAAAGTGTACTATTGATTCTGATAACACAAAAGAGAAGGAGGTGACGAGTCAGAGCACTTGTTTAAAGACTGGACCCCATAAAATTTATAGGCAATCTACAGTGAAGCTAAATCTAATAGCCATGAAACAAAAAATAGCACAATCACTTTACAGGGGTTTTCCAGGCAACTCTGGAATTCAAGTGTCCAAGTTCAGCCCATGTAATAAAAGAGAGTTTATGATGGTTTTCCAATAGAAGCAGAAGATGGAGAAAAGAACACTTGTATTCGTGAGCATCCTAAAACTAAAAGCCCCATGAGGAAATTTTACTAAGTGTGAAACATTTGTTTTGAAAAGAAAGGATGCTAAACCATAAAGGGCACAAAATCCATCATTAACTCAGGTAGCCGTAGAAACATTCATTCATTCATTCTTGTAGCAAAACCTTCATTGAGTGAGTGAAGTCGCTCAGTCGTGTCCGACTTTTTGCAACCCCATGGACACCAGGCTCCTCCGTCCATGGCATTTTCTAGGCAAGAGTACTGGAGTGGGTTGCCTTTTCCTTCTCCAGGGAACTTCCCGACCCAAGGATCAAACCTAGGTCTCCGGCATTGTAGACAGACGCTTTACCATAATGGCAAACAAATGTCCAGCAGGAGGGATGTAAAGCTAATTAAGGCATACTTCCTGCCCTCAAGGAAATCTTATCATCTGAGAGGTGAGACAAAGTGATTATCAAATAAATGCGATGTTTGAGATCTTATCCTAAGAGCAGGGTTTATTGATGCTATAGTTAGTTTTAAGCACTTTCTATGTTATTAATGCATTTACTCCTTATAACAGCCCTGTGAAATGCATGTCCAGTTGCTCAGCTGTGTTTGACTCTCTGCAACCCCATGGACTGTAGCCCACCAGGCTTCTCTTGTCCATGGGATTTCCCAGATGAGAACACTGGAGTCTGTTGCCATTTCCTCCTCCAGGGGATCTTCCTGGCCCAAGGATCAAACCCACAGTCTCCTGCATTAGCCGGCAGATTCTTTACCACTGAGTCACCTGGGAAGCCCATCCTAGGAAGTAAGTACAATTCAGTTCAGTTCAGTTTAGTTCAGTCGCTCAATTGTGTCCAACTCTTTGCAACCCCCTGGACTGCAGCGTGCCAGGCTTCCTTGCCCATCGCCAACTCCCAAAGCTTGCTCAAATTCATGTCCATTGAGTTGGTGATGCTATCCAACCTCTGTGATCCTCTTCTCCTGCTTTCAATTTTTCTCAGCATCAGGGTCTTTTCCAATGAGTCAGTTCTTCACATCAGGAGGCCAAAGTTTTGGAGTTTCAGTTTCAGCATCTGTCCTTCCAATGAATATTCAGGACTGATTTCCTTTAAGATTGAGTGATTTGATCTCCTTGTGGTCCAAGGGACTCTCAAGAGTCTTCTCCAACACCACAGTTCAAAAGCATCAATTCTTTGGTGCTCAGCTTTCTTTATAGTCCACCTCTCACATCCGTACATGACCATGTCATTTTACAGATGTGAATCAACAGAGTAAGGGACTTGCTCAAGGTGAGACCTAGGTAGAAAGGGCCATGAAAGCATATTGGAGGGATATACCTGAGAGTAGAAGAAATGCACGTGACCTGAATCTTAAGGAAGGACCAGGAGTTTTCTCGATGGAGAAGTGGAACACGGAAGTACTTTCTTAACACAGGGACAGTATGTGCAGAGGCAGGAAGGGGCTCCTGAGCTTGGTGCATCTGGAGAACAGAGAGCAGTTCTGTGGATGAGGGTAGGACTCGCAATGCATGGTAGTCCGAGATGAAACACTGTGAGGGGTTTTATGAGTCAGGAAAGGGAGTTTGTGCAGTAAGGAGCCAAGTGAGGATTTTAAGCAAAGGATTCCAGATAACTGAGCAGCTATCTTTGGCAGACAGTATAATACAGGGGAGAAAACTTGAAATATGGAAATTAGGAGGCTAAACTGGCAATCCAAATGTGAGTTGGTGGCCTGAAAGAGGCCAGTAATTGGGAGGATGATAAGAAGGAGATTTGAAAAATTTATGAATCATGCATTTATATTTCTGTTGATGGCAGTTATGGTAGGAATTATCAAGATACCCGTCCTTGGAATGAGATGTCCTAAAAAAAATTTGTGAAACAACTTTTTTGAATAAATCTGGACTCATTCATTCATTTTTACCTAACAAACACTAGTATGCATTTTTACCTTTAAATGGGCCTCGTACAGTACCTGGTGCATAGTGAAAAGTGAAAGTGGTGGTAGCTCAGTTGTGTCCACCTCTTTGCGACCCCATGGACTGTAGCTCACTAGGCTCCTCTGTCCATGGATACTCAAAATTACACACACAAGCACACACTCAGACACATACAGCATCAAAATGGCCTAACAATTTCGGGGTGCCCCGAGGCTTCCCTGGTGATTCAGACAGTAAAGAATCTGCCTGCAATGCAGGAGACCCAGGTTCAACCTCTGGGTCAGGAAGATCTCCTGAGAAAGGAATGGCTACCCACTCCAGTATCCTTGCCTGGAGAATCCCATGGACAGAGGAACCTGGTGGGCTGCAGTCCATGGGGTCCCAAAGAGCCGGACACGACTGAGCGACTAATACTTCCACTTGTTTCACTTTTTCACTGAACCTCAAAGCTAAAGCCATTGATTTAATGGAGCACAGTTTTCACTAACCTATAAGGTAACATCTTACATTGTAGAGTAAGAGTTCACTGTATTCAGATTTAAGGAAAATGGGAGTCTTTACCTGGTGTGAAACATTACACCTCACCCTCTCATTGTATTCAATAAGTTACCTCCGCCATCTTTTATCAATGGAGAAATTGGGCAACAGAGAACTTAAGCTACCTGCTGAAAGCCACACAGCAAGATGATGTAGGAAATATGAAATATTTATTTATCCACTGTGTGTTCCCTTCCAATGTTGCTTCTCCTTCCACTTTAAAAGAAAGTTAGAAAATTATGGCCAGAGAGGGACAGAAAATTCTGCATAAAAGAAAACACTGAAAAAAAATACAAATGTGGTCTAATTTAATTTCCAATACGTTTCCACCTTCAGCTTTGAAAAAAAAAAAAAGGTTAAAATGCAATTCTCCGAAACGAAGTTATTCGACAGAGGAATATTAACCTCCTCGCCCCCTTGTACTTTGACTCGTTTTATCTCCTTTTCATTTTTGTTTGTGGGTCTATTCATTTTGGTGAGGCCAGGCACGTTGCTAGGTAACAGGCCCATCGCGGGCTAGCATGTTAGTTTGTCTGGCTGGCCCGGGTGGCAGACTTCCCTAGTGCTAGCTGCCGGCAAAGCAGTCTCTTACAAAAAGCATTTATCACCGAGCAGGCACCGTAATGGCCACTCAGTGGAGGGGAAATTGAGCTGACCTGAAGGCCAAAGCTGTTAGGGAGACTGGTGGGAAGGGTAAGAGGGTCACAACACCCTTTTCCCACCCACTTAGTGGGCAGTAAGCGCTAGCACAGCCCAGCCACTGTGTTCACTAACATATCCTGAGGCTTTGCACCTGAAATAAATGTTTGCTTGACATTAACGATAAAAAAAAAAAAGGAGGAGGAAAAATAAAATCGGTTTGTTCCCAGAACAATGAGCTATGTGATTTAAAGTTAGCCAAAGTTCCCTCAAGATTTGATTTTTGGTGGTTATGCTGGAGGGGAGATTCTAAATAATTAGTGTATTCGGATAGTGGCCATAGAAACATTTCTTTCCGTAGCTTCATGAATTTGAAAGTAGTGAGTCTAAATAGCTGTGGTTTTCAGATTTCTCCCTTCACCCCATTAATTGCACAAGTTTTATATATCAAATGCTGGTCATTGCTAAATTTATAATATTTTCAATTCCTGTTGAATTACTTAATGACCATTTCCTTCAATATTCATTTATGCTTAGCATGAAATAAAGTTCAAAATGAAAATTGAGAATTTTTAATACTATATTTAAATATGCTTCGGATGCTTCTGTATACAATGTTAAAGATTTTTCTGGAAACATCCATATTTATTTACTTTTTTTAGAATTATTTTTTGTGACTAAACACAGAACAAAGAAAATGGCATTACAAAAAAAGAAATACATGTGTAGGACATAAAAGGATAAAAATTATATAAACAGCATGAAAAGTTATGGACACAAGGAAGGAGGAGGAAAGAGAGGGTGGGACAAATAGAATAGCATGAACACCTATACATTACCATATGTAAAATAGAGAGCCAATGGGAATTTGCTGTATGATCAGGGCCATCAAACCGGGGCTCCGTGACAACCTAAAGGGGAAGGATAGGGTGGGAGTCGTGAGGGAGGTCCAAGAGGGAGGGGACAAATGTACACCTATGGCTGATTCATGCTGATACATGGCGGAAACCAATACAATATTGTGAAGCAATTACCCGCCAATCAAAAATAAACAAATTTAAAAAACAGTATGAAGGCTATACGTGGATGTATTTCATATTAGCTACCAAGAAATCTCAGCAAGTTTCAGTTGTGGAGGAGAGCAGAAATTCCTTCCCTGTACCATTGGTTTTTCTCAATCAACTACAGGCTAAGTGCTTTGTACTTGAACTCTAAAACTATATGTCAAATTATATAAGGGGGTTTAAGTGTTTTTGCATGGAAAAGTAAACACTAAATATTATCCAGAATTTTGTTTTTAATAGGTCACCTCAATATTCTTCTTTACTTGGGTGCAAATTTTTCTCTTGTTTTTCAAATAAGAAACATGTAACATCAGACAAAGATGTTAGCTGTAACACAGACATGGGACAACAATTTTATTACTGTGAAAAATCAAACTTTGGAGAAACTGAAAGCGCTAAGTGTAGATTTTCAATAGCACTCAAAATTCTCTTGTTTTGGAAGACTTAGCCTTCTGGCCTTCATGAGATGCCAAATTTATAAGCCCACCAGAGCCTCTGTGTTCTTTTTGACCAATTAGCCTCATTTTATATATAGGCAAGAGGAATTGCTGCAGCTTTTCTTTGGAAATGGAACAGAGTTGAGAGCATAAAAAGGGCCTTTTTCTTCACTTTGGATCCACCACATTCAAACAACAATATTTAACCAACAAAAGAAGAGACCAAGTCAATCTCAGTTTTAGTGATTCCCTTGAAAGTCATCAAATAAAAACGTGAACTTTAAAATTGATCAGGATTAATTTCACTGACACTGTATCATAACATATATCTCTTCAGAGACTCATTTGTTGCGCTGCAGATGCAAAGAAAGTAAGGAAAGAAATAAATCAGAATACAATAAGGTAATTAGACTTTTGCCATTGATAGAATACTAAAAATGTCTGATTTATCAAAGCATTAACAAACAGAAATAAACACAAGACTTATATTTTCTTACAAAATACCTAGAGAGGAAGATTAAAATAATAACCAAGACCATGTGTATCAATAAATTTAATTTATAAATATCACCCCATTGCTAAAAGATGCTCTTTCATTTGCTAATTTGAAGAGTACAACAGCAAGGGATGATTTATCAATCCAAGTGCCTTTCTGATGTGTAACGGCTGTTCTCATCTCCATGGACATTTTCTTACCCAGATGAGAGAGTTCTAGTGAATCTGCGGTACAGCTTAATAAATAAAGTTAGTTAGTCTTTTCCTGCAGTCATTATCTTCAATCTGAAATTAAACAAATATATTTATAGTGTTTTTCTTCATCATGATCTCAATCCCAGTGTGCTTACAGTAAGAAAAATAGCTACTTGTGACAGGTGCTGTCCTAAGTGTGATGTGTTGTTGCTGTTATTCAGGGGCTAAGTCATGTTCTACTCTTTGTGACCTCATGGAGTGTGACATTCCAGGCTCCTCTGCCCTTCACTATCTCCCTTTGCTCAATTTCATAACCATTGAGTTGGTGATGCATTCTAACCCTCTTATCCTCTGCCACCCCCTTTTTTTCTCTCTCTTCAGGGGGTCACAGCCTTGCGGTGACGAAGAGGCTTCTGTAACTCAGTGAAGCAATGCCATGCAGGGCCACCCAACATGGGTCACAGTGAAGAGTGCTGATAAAAACGTGGTCCATTGTTGAAGGAAATGGCAACCCGTTCCGGTTTTCTTGCCTAGAGAACCCCTATGCAGTATTAAAAAAAAGTGTGTATGTACATTGTCTCATTTAATTAAAGCAGATCTTATTATTACCCTCACTTACCAATGAGAAAAATGAGTCTGATAGAGGCATGACAACTTGCTTTTGATAAATGAATTGAGATTTGAACCCAGGTTTGTCCATCTCCAAAATATGTGCTCATAATCACTATAATGTACTTGAAAGTCTTGAGAATCAAAATTCTTTCAAGACAAACTGTAATGCTAATTACACCAATTGTAATTTAAAATAAGCTATTACATAAAAAACTTAAGTTTCAGTGAAGGAATTTTAGTGGTGAAAGAACCTCAGGAGCCATTGAAATTCAATCTTCACTTCCCAGGTGAAGAAGTGGGGGTGATTTACCAAGAAGCCCATGTAAAGTTATTATATGGACATATGATTGAGTGGTTGTCCCACCAAGTCAGTCATTGTACCTTTGTCTAGTATATTTACTAGTTCAGTTCAGTCGCTCAGTCGTGTCCGACTCTTTGCAACCCCATGAACTGCAGCACGCCAGGCCTCCCTGTCCATCACCAACTCCCGGAGTTCACCCAAACTCATGTCCATTGAGTCAATGATGCCATCCAGACATCTCATCCTCTGTCGTCCCCTTCTCCTCCTGCCCCCAATCCCTCCCAGCATCAGGGTCTTTTCCAATGAGTCAACTCTTTGCATGAGGTGGCCAAAGTACTGGAGTTTCAGCTTTAGCATCAGTCCTTCCAAAGAACACCCAGGGCTGATCTCCTTCAGAATGGACTGGTTGGATCTCCTTGCAGTCCAAGGGACTCTCAAGTGTCTTCTCCAATACCACAGTTCAAAAGCATCAATTCTTCAGTGCTCAGCTTTCTTCACAGTCCAACTCTTACATCCATACATGACCACTGGAAAAGCCATATTTACTAGTAGTAAATATAAATAGCTAGTATATTTAAAATATAATTCAATATGCAACATATCTACCTATACAAAATTGTCAGGGAGACATATCTGCCCAAGATGAGGTGAAATTGTCTTCAAAGTCAAGGGAAACCGACCCATGTCACTCCACACTGGCTTGTCTCATGACGTCTCCATGTTGGGCACTGGGACATAGAGATGAAGTGCTCTCAGTCAAGGCTTTGCACGGTAACAAGGAACACAGGAATCTTTATGAATTTTAAGCAATTTACTTGAAATTTAATTTGAAGACCTAGCCTGAGGTTAATTTAAATAATACGTATGAACACTAAAACAGATGCTACTCCCTGAGGGTGGCAAAGCTCAGCCTCACAGCAAAAGGTGACTGAGCCTGAAGCCATATTCTTTTTGGAGGAGAGAATGGAAACAAAACCACTTAGACGAAACATCCCTTCCAACACAGTCTACCCAAGGAATTGCTGAGCCACTTTGTGATGCTGTCCCCAAACAGTCCATTGAGCAGAATTCTCTGGAGATCTTTCCTAATCAGACCAGGAGGAGCTCAGAAAATTATGAAATCATGTTGTTACATAAAAAGAGAGTCAAAGAATAGAAAGTAAAATAATTCAATGGATTTAGATGAAGGAGTCCTTCTTTTTTCTTCTTTTTAAAAATTTTTTTAATTGGAGGATAATTACCTTAAAATATTGTGTTGGTTTCTGCCATACAACATTGTGAATCAACCATAAGTATACATATAACCCTCCCTTGTGAGCCTCCCTCCCACCCCCACCCCCTAAGTCATCACAAAGCACCAGGCTGAGCCCCCTGTGTTATACAGCAACTTCTCACTATGTATTTTACACACAGTAATGAATATATTTCAATGCTACTCTTTAAAGAGGACTTCTTGTTTTATAAATATCAATATATGTAAACTCAACTAGTTCAATATCCTTGTAAGCAAAGAAAAAGAATTTCAGTGATTTTGTCAAGGTCAAACAATTTCTTTTTCTTGAAATGGGAAAAAGAACCAAATCTCTTGACCTCGGTTCCATGATTCTTCCACTGCCCTAGATTGCTTAAACCAATATCAATGCACAGTACATATATATGAAAAATAGGAAAAGAGTAGAAAACTGGTACATTTATTTGATGATGTGTGTATATCAAGATGGAATAAAATTCACAGTGTAATTTCAGACAATAAAGCTACAAATTTCTAACTTCAAAGTTATTTTGAACATGTCCACAAAAATATTTTTATAGTCTCCACATAATGAGATACACTGTCTCTTACATGAACCACTTACATGAACCCACAAGCATTAAAATGTAAGACATAAACTGCTCAGTACACTGTCTCTAATGCGTAAGACTTTCCTCCATGCAGGGTAGAGGCCCCCAAATTGTCATTAGCTTGGTAAGTTGCTCAACATAAATGTCCTCAGACTTTCAAATTACTTTGCCATATCTGACCTGTCATGGAGTCAAAAGAAGAAAAAGCAAAGGTTGGAAATATCCTGATATTTTGAAAGTGACAGTTTCTTTGGGGTTTGACTTTCTGAATTATAAATTCCTCAGGATGGAAATTTTCTTCTTCATTTGGCACATTTATCAGCTGCAAACTATTACCTGACTATGTAAAAACTGGCAATAAAGAAATCCCAAGAATATGGAATAGAAACTGACATGTAGTAAGAAATTCAATAAAGTATTTGATAAATGAATGAATGAATAACTCTTATTTTCTTCAATCACTTTCCAAATGATATCAAACAAATTGCATTTACAAAAAATTACAGCATGGTTTTATATAGGTAAACTTTGAGCTTTCTTGAGGAGAGTGAGGTCTCTCTAATTTGTGCTTTATAGTCTTCTTTGAAATATAATAATCTATGTTACAATAACATAATTAATATAAAGGTGTTGTATCACACCTTTTTCTTTCAGTGATCCACCATTTTCTTTATATTACTTGACTGAGAAAATACTTCCCTTAATGCAGCACAACTAGAACTTAAAACAGTGTTAGAAATAGCTCTGCATTTTACAAAAGCCTAATCTTCTCATAGGATGAAATAGGATTATTTTTCATCTTAAAATATCAGCTATAGGACTTTCAATATCTTCACTATAAGTGTGAAGTATGGATATAAGGAATTAATTCTTATAATTTGGGCAGGGAAATAGTCATCAAACTAAATAGTTTAGTTTAACAAACATTTCTTGAGCAATTACTAAGGGCCATGGTAAACTTAAAAATGAATGGAAGAGTGCTTGCCTTCAGAAACAAATTCTATAGGGTTCCAAGGAAAATAAAATGGATATGACAACACACACTAGTCTTCCTGCCCCCTAATCCTTATCCTCAGGGAATATGTTCCAAGACCCCAAAGGATGTCTGAAACCATGATCATCTGCTTTGATCATCAGAATCAGAAGATGCCAATGGCCGGGAGTCCTGGGAAGGACAGAGTGGAAAAGCACTAGATTTCATCACACCACTCAGAACAGTGCCAAATTTAAAACTTAAGGATTGTTTGTTTATTTCTGGAATTTTCCATGTAATGTTTTTGGACCATGCTTGACTGTAGGTAATTGAAACTTTAGGAAGTGAAACCGTGGATAAGGGGGTAAAATACTACTGTATTGTATAAGTAAGATTCTATTAACAATGGTACACCAAGGAGTGGGGAAGGACAGTGGAATGGTCTACACTAGGTACAACATTATCTGTAGAGAATTAAAAAGCCTAAACACATCTCAGTCTACTTACTATCTTCATGCACTGGCAATTCAACTGGGGTTAAAGAGTGTCTCCTCAGGAAGTTCATGTCCTTCTCAGAACTTCAGAATGTAACCATATTTGGAAAAAGGGCTGTTGCAGATGTAGCTAGTTACAATGATGACATGCTAGAGTAGGGTGGGCCCTTAATCCAATGATGGATGCCCTCATTTTCTTCATGATGTCTTATTTCTCCAAATGAAGAAGAAGAAAAGAGACACAGCGGTCAACACAGACAGAGAGCACTATGGGGTGAAGGGAAACGTTTGGTGCATCCAGAAGCCAGGAAACATCAAGGATTGCCAGCAACTGCCTGAAGCTGGGAGAGAGACATGGAACAGTCTCCCTCAGTGCCTCCCAGAGGACCTAACCCTCCCAACACCTTGATCTCATACACTTGGCCTCTAGGACTATGAGATAATAAATTTCTCTTGTTTAAAGCCACCCAGTTTGTGTTACTTCATTATGGCAGCACCAGAAACAAAAACTATGATTATTCCTAACTACTTGTTATACCACTGAATATTAATATAATGTGGTCACTACTGAAGTATATATTGTAATCATAATAGCTTATGATTAGTAGAATAACGGTCTGGAAGTAGCTATGATATGCTTAGTCGCTCAGTAGTGTCTGACTCTTTGCAAAATAGCCTGCCAGGCTCTTCCGTACATTGGGATTCTCCAGAATGGGTTGTCATGCCCTCCTCCAGGGGCTCTTCCTGACCCAGGGATTGAACCCACATCTCTTAGAACTCCTGCATTGGCAGGCAGGTTCTTTACCACTAGTGCCACCTGGGAAGCTCCTGATTTGAACCTAGGAGTCCTCAACATCCGGGCTTCTCTGGTGGCAAGTGGTAAAGAACCCACCTGCCAGTGCAGGAGTTGCAAGAGATGCGGGTTCGATCCCTGGGTCGAGAAGATCCCCTGGAATAGGAAATAACAACCCACTCCTGTATTCTTGCCTGGAAAATTCTGTGGACAGAGGAGCCTTGTGGGCTACAGTCCATGGAGTTGCAAAGAGCTGGACACAACTAAGCATGCATGTTCATCTTTAGCACACATCAAATACCCCAAGCCTTCACATCTTCATGCAGCAAATACCATCTACCTGGAATACTCTTTTTAATCTATTAAAATTTCATTCATTCTTCCAGACCCAGCTCAAAAGTCACCTCCTCTGCACTCTCCTTGTCAGTTTCCCCAGTCACAGTAGTTGTACACTCTGAGTCTCCTTCACATCTCTTTTACCACAAGGATAGACTTTGTCATGGTCTGGCTTTGTTGGTACTTGTCTCTTCCTTCCTCACCCCCAAATAGAACGTGATGTTTGGGGAGTGGAGGCATGTCGCATTAATCTTGGTCTTCGCAGTGCAGTAGTTGGGTGCTTAATTCCTAGTAGACACAAATCTGTATTTATTAAAGATGGACCTGAGTGTCAAGTCTGGCTGCATCCTTGACTAGACGTGTGAATCTGAGAAAATTCCTGAACCCTTCTATCTTCATTGTTCTCATCTATAAACTAGTGATGATGAAACTTACTTGTGAGGTTGTAGTGAAGACAAAGACAGATGAGATATGTGAAAATGCCCACACAGTGCAGGGCACGGAGTAAGCACAAGATAAATACTTTTTAAAAAAAGATTATGCTCCACTTACAGTTATAAATTGTTGGCTATATTCCCTGTGCTGTACAATATATCCTGTAGTTTATTTATTATATACTTAGTAGTTCTACCTCTTAATCCCCTACCCCTATCTTGCTCCTCTCCCTCTTCCCTCTTTCCACTGGTAACCACTAATTTGTTCTCTGTATCAGTGGATCTGTCTCTTTTTTGTTCTATACACTAGGGGTTTTTTTTTTTTAGATTCTACATATAAGTGATATCATATAGCATTTGTTTTTCTCTGCATGACTTATTTGACTAAGCATAACACGCCTGCAAAGTGGGAGACCTGAGTTTGGTCCCTGGGTTGGGAAGATCCCCTGGAGAAGGGAAAGGCTACCCACTCCAGTATTCTGGCCTGGAGAATTCCAGGGACTATACAATCCATGGGGTCGCAAAGAGTCGGACACGACTGAGAGAATTTCACTTTCACTTTCAATACCCCTCAAGCCCATCTATGGTGTTGCCAATGGCAAAATTTCATTATTTTATGGCTGAGTAGTATTCCATTGTATATATACACCACAACTTCTTTATCAATTTGTATGATAAATATCTTTTAAGGGAATAAAATAAATGAGTAAGGTGTCGTGTGTAAAAGCGAATAGTAATAATAAAAACCACCACTTATTAAGTAAGTGCCAGGCACTATTTTAGGTAGAACATATACATTACATCATCATTCTTCAAATTCCACCAGTTATTATCATAATCATCATTTTCTTTTATTAAGGAATTGAACTGAGGCCTACACAGGTTAAGAAGTTTACCTAAAGTCAAGGGGACAGCAAGATTTGGACTCTGATTCAAACAAGTCCAAAACTCTAGCTTCGAGAGAAAAAACCAGAAAGCTGACGGGGAATTAATGCCCCCCGATTAGTGTGCCAGCTCATCCAAATGTCACACCATGATATTTAACCTTCAGGGATAGGCATTTTGTCAAATTTTTACCAGAACCTCCGAAAAAAATCTGAACATTTAAAAAGTTGTACTCCTTAAAACTGGAAAACTACAGCTGTCAGCAGTCACGTGGGGTTTGGCTGTTCTTCATGAAATACAAGCCCTGTTAATTAGAGGTATGTTAAAACTGTTCGTTGTTGTACAGTACTGTGTACATAATGAAAACAGTCAGGATAGCTTGCCACATTCGATGAGATGTTTACAGACTAGCAATAGGAATAAAAGCTGTAACCAAAGTATGAGTGATATTCTTTTGATGTCAGCTACATGGAGTCCTTCCTGTGACAGTAGCTGGATTTTTTTTAAAGGAGATTGGATTAAAAATTGGAAAGTGTTTTTCTTTACTGAGTGCTGGTCACAGTTCTGTTATAAGGGAAATAAATATAGATGTTTTTAAAAAATCAAATCATTTATCTTGGTGTTTCCCGAAGTTTGCAAACTGCTGAGCAACGTGATGCTTTGCCCTGCATTCTCCTCATGGAGTCTATCTGGGTAAATTAATTACAAGACAATCCTTAGGAATTAAGTGTATTTTAAGTTCAGAGGCATCTGCTTAGAGACTTCTAATGCCAGTAAATAGTCCCTTTGGAAATGCACTCGTTAGTATGAGTGGTATAATTTTCATTTCCGCTGGCACTGTGGCATATGACTTCTTCAGTTTCAGCTACCCTCTGACTGACCTGTCAAGGACATGAACCACTCTGAGGATGTTCAGTGCCATTTGCACTTCTCTGGTAGGAGTAAGGGACCAGATTGATTTGCTGCAAGTAAAGAATAATTTAGTAGATGATTTTCTCTGGTTTTAATGTGACACATTATCTATGTAAACACACATACAGAGCCAGAACTTGTAATAAGCTTACTGGACAATAGAACAAAACAAATAAACATTTCCTTAGATAGCAGATATTCTGTATGTCTTGAGGACACGAATTAGGAAAAAACCAAAAGACCTGATCAGTCCATTTTGTAAAGTGAAAAGACATTTTTATTGAATGCCAGTAAGGTATTGGCAGGGGACTGATGAGAGAGAGGGTGCTTAGAACACAGAGAACAGAAAATGACATTTTAGATTTTTTTCCCCTTCTCTTATAAAATGAGAATATGATGAGTTCAAAGTCACCTGATTTTTACAAAGCCACTGTGTTGTGGTTTGGAAGAATTCTGGATCAGAGTGGTTTTAAGAAAGATGCTCTTTCCCAGGCTTGAAACAAAAGCAAAGCATGGCCAATTGCCATTATGCCTTCGTTATAAACGAGAAGGCACTGAATGGGCATCCTCCGGAAAGACACAGAAGGGCCACTTGCCATCCATCCACCCATCAGTGAATCTAATTTGGAAAGGTCAGGCAAGGAGGAAAGAAAACTTCAGACCTCTGAATAAAACAGAAGCAAAAACTTAATTTAAATAATACAATTTTCAAGTGCACATAGTAACAGGCATTTGGCTACCCCCAGAAGCATAGTTGACCCTGGGTAATACCACCAAATCAATCACTTCTAATGATACTAATGATAATAAAGAACCATTTACACAGTGCTTTATTAGTGTGATAAAGCATATTCATGTGCTGTATCATTTGGCCCTCACAACAATCTCAAGAAGGAGGCTACATTTGATATCTGTTAAGAACACAGGTTTTAGAGTCCAGCCAATTAGTTTAAAATCCTGGTCCCTCAATATACCAGTTGGATCACCTGGGAAACTTAGTTATTCTCTCTGAAGCTGTAATAAGAGTAGGTGAGATCATATAGGAAAAACATTTTCCTAGTACTTGGCTCATGGTAGGCTTACAATGCCTGGTAGTTATTGTTATTATCATTCAAGGATTTCAATAACTCACTCTTTTCTAATCCAGAAATATATTTAACTTACTCTTTTCTAATCCAGAAACTGAAAAAAGTGTCTTTAAAACCAGTTTCTGAAAATTTTAAGCAAATATAAGTATTTATTGAATGAATGAATGGAAATAACTCTAGTTCATGATCAATCAGGAAAACATAATTCATTGGATAGTATAATATTCGTTCAGCAAACGTTTATGTCTGAACTCTTACTATGGACCAGGAGCTATTCTTTGAACATCTCATTTAATCTTCCTATCAATCCTGTGAAGTTAAGTGTTATCATCTTTCACAGATTACAAAACTAATAGTCCAACAAATTAACTTGCATATGGATACATAGCTACCAAGTAACAAAGCTTGGAGTTAAAACTGGGTTTGATTCTATATGTAGGGCTCACTCTTAGCAACATTGCCTCTTGACCAATTACTGGACAATCCAAGACAAACCGTAGTATTGTCCTCAAATCCTGTCCATTTTCTATGGACAGGCTCCATGGAATGAAACACAAATTTCCTTCTAAATCTAATTCACTTGGCTATTCAGCATGACTCCTAGAGGTATATAAGGATGTCATATCTGGTACCATAACGCAACTGTTAATACAGTTAACAATTACAATAAGCTTTTATCTATAATATGGCCCAAATCCTGGCTTGCAATGAAAAAAAACTAATGATGTGAGCCTTGTCCATGATCCTCACCTCTAACATTCTCTTTCTTTATACCAGCTATTCTCCATACACTGTTAATTTAGGGGGAAAGGAAGAGAGGGATTTGAAAAGAAAAAAAGGTTAGAGAAGGAAGCACCTCGCTCTCACTCAGAACTGAAAACATATGGTCAAAGACTTTAGGAAAAGAATGGAGTTGCTGTTCACCAGCTTTAGCCCTGACTCAAACCTCTGAGTGGGAAACATGACCCTATATACATCTCATGGAACTCTCTGCATCCTCTTGGACAAAGGGAGCAGCTGCATAATCCAGAAGAGAAAGTGACTGAAGGCAATGGATAAAAACGACACTGTCATTTTTTCATTCCGTATATAAATATAGACATATATGTATCTGTGCCTATGTTAGTCACTCGGTTATGTCTGACTCTTTGCAACCCCATGGTCTGTAGCCAACCAGGCTCATCTGTCTACAGAATTCTCCAGACAAGAATAGTAGAGTGGACAGCCCATCCCTTCTCCAGGGGATCTTCCTGACCCAGGGATTGAACCCAGGGTCTCCTGCATTGCAGATGGATTCTTTACCATCTGAGCCACCAAGAAAGCCCCATATATATGTATGTGTGCATATGTGTGTGTGTGTGTCCATATATATATATGTGTGCATATGTGTGTGTGTGTGTGTGTGTGTATAGACAGAAAGAGAGCATCTTCTACATGTTCTGCATATAGCAAAGGCTAAAAATTTAAGTGTTTAGTGAGTAAATTTAATTTTCTCATTGCAGTGAAAGAGATAAACCAATCTCTACCCTCAAGAATCCTATAGTTTAGTTTGGAGAAAAGATATTAAACAAATAATTACATGAATAATTGTTTATCTTCAACAGTAACAAGTACAGCAAAATAGAAGTACACTGTGCTGTGAGATCAAATAATGGGGACAATATTCTAGACTGGGGTATGAGAGGAGGCTTCCATGGACAGGGGGCATTTGAGCTAAGGAGGAAAGTATGATTTAAGCAGAGAGTAAGTGCCAGGTCATTCCAGACAGAACAGCAAACTTTTTGTCACAGCCTGTGACAACCTAAGATCTGTCCCGCCTTCCTTTAAGACCTTGTCTCTTATTAGTCTCACCTCCAATTCATCCCCCACCCCCCATCACTCTTCTCTAGCCCCTTCATCTTCTCTCTCTTTTTTGAACATGTAAGTTCATTTCTGTCTCATGAAGCTTTTGCAATTGTTGTTCCCTCTGCCTGGAGTGCTCTTATCCAAGCTCTTCTTATAACTGGGTCCAATATTTGTATCTCAGTTAAAATTGCTCGTTCCAAGAAACCCCATCCACCATATGGGATGCAGCTTCACCCCGCACTCTGAACCAGCCGCCGTCTACCCTATCACACTGTGACTGTTCCTTTATAGTAGTTAACAGTTCTTGATGATGTTTTACTTTTGGGGGGCTTCCTGGTTCAGACAGTAAAGAATCTGCCTGCAACGCAGGAAACCCAGGTTTGATCCCTGGGTTGGGAAGATCCCCTGGAGATGGAAATAAAAACCCACTCCAGTATTCTTGCCTGGAGAATTCCATGGACAGATGAGCCTGGTGGACTACAGTCCATGGACTCCCAGCGTCGGATAGGACTGAGCGACTTTCACTCACTATGCCTGTTTCTCCCAGCTAGAAAGTAAGTTTCATGAGTCTTGTGTACCTGACACAAAGAAATCACTCAATAAAAACTGAATATATGAATAAGAATTAGCATTTATAAAAAGGCACTATGGTGAAAAGAGATGTGGCATCTCCCCGCAACAGAAAGGACTGTGTGGTTGAAACATAGTTGAATGACTTGTTTGCTGTTAGGTGTTTCTCAAAGGTTTATGTCTATAGGGACAAGATATATAGAGGTAAAGGCTCATCAACTATATTTTAATCAGCTTGACGGTAATCACAATGTCTTCTTAGAAAGAGTACACATGCCCTGCAAATAGTAGGCACTCAACCAACTTTTGGCTGATTGAAAAATGATTCTCGTCTTTTAAGATCCTGCCACCTTATATCTACATATCAAATTTCAGCTTCAAAAGTGACTTCCTATCACTGAATCAGTCAATTCCTCACTAATATAGACTTGACAATGAATAGATATTTGATTGTACCAGCCCTAAGGGAATGCATTCACCTCCTTACAGTTTGGTTCTGGGACTTGAACAAGGTATAGAGAGTATCCCTTGGCAAGTCTAATTTTATACTTTGTGAACTAAAGACTCCTAAAAGGGCTGGAGTAAGGTCATCAAATACTAATGTACGATTTTTGTTCTCTACATTCTTGGGTAGAAGACACTGTTTCCCAGCACTAACAGATCATCTTTTCTAACCTTCCTGCTCCAGTTGTTCACCCCAGAAAGTGAGCACTGGTCGGAAGAGGCTGACGGTGTAATAATTGAGTAGTAGAGTGTGGAGGAGGCATCTCAGCTGCATGAAACCTTCCCCTACAGCAGTTCCAGAGCCCTCACATGTTGGCTTTGAAGCCTGTGAGGTTTGAAATCAGCAACTCCCAGGGGAATTTTACTGTAAAATAGTTCCCTGGGTCTCTGCACATGCTCTATGCTACTGGGCCTCCAAAGCAAGCAGACACATATTAAGGAAAAATTGCCAGGGGCATTCTCATCCTTAAACATTCTACATAGGTAAAAACACTTCATATATCTAATAAGGCTGACCAGAATGGATTATTGGGTTAATTTGTGGGGGGGGGGGGTGGGAGAGAAATTGACAGCCCACATAATTTCAGGGCCAATGAGACAGATATATATACGTATTCTTTGCCTTAATTAAGGAGAAAACTGAATCTGGCCTAGATTACCATGACTGGAAATTCCTTAAGGTCAGGGAACATGTCTAAGTTTTCTTTGTATTAATCAATTTGCACAGGTTCTGGAAAGTCATACTTGGATAAATATTAGTGAATGATCATCAAAAATTTATCAGTTTCTACAAGATTATGGTTTAAAAACAATCCAATTGCACTAATTTAATATCCTCCTAAACAGGTCTATTATATTGAGGAAAAATTATAGCTGTAATAGATCTGGTCTTTATCAAGCTTCTGCAGTTAGCACCTTTTGACATTGTTGTCAATGATTTAAAAAAATTAATCACCATAGGACTGGGTAAGTTTTTTGGGTTATTTGATAAGCCAAAGAAACTCATTCTGGTTAACTTTAGTAGAAAAAGATTGCATTGGAAAGATACAGCTGTATAGAGAACCTACTGCATGGTTGAAGAAGCAGGTTTGGAAAAGAAAATGCAGCTCTGAGAATCTCCATAGTAACGTGCCTTTCAAATGAATGAATATTAACCTTTTTTTCTGTCTTTATATTACTACACTTAATGTTCAGAATCCTAGGAGAAAGAGACTGATTGCCGCAACTTGGGACCTGGTAACATCCCATGGCTAAAGGAGAGAAGAGAAACTTGATTTACATCCCCATCAATATTACGCACAATGAGAAAGAGAGAATGCCCAAAATAGATATGGGGGTGTCTTTATCAAAAGGACCTAACAGAAGCAGAAGATGTTAAGAGGTGGCAAGAATACATAGAAGAACTACACAAAAAAGATCTTAACAACCCAGATAACCATAACAGTGTAATCACTCACCTAGAGCCAGACATCCTAGAGTGTGAAGTCAAGTGGGCCTTAGGGAACATTACTATGAATAAAGCTAGTGGAGGTGATGGAATTCCAGTTGAGCTATTTCAAACCCTAAAAGATGATGCTGTTAAAGTGCTGCACTCAATATGCCAGAAAATTTGGAAAACTCAGCAATGGCCACTGGAAAAGGTCAGTTTTCATTCCAGCCCCAAAGAAGGGCAATGCCAAAGAATGCTCAAACTACTGTGCAATTGCACTCATCTCACACAATAGCAAATTAATGCTCAAAATTCTTCAAGCTAGGCGTCAACTGTATGTGAACCAAGAAGTTCCAGATGTAAAAGCTGGATATAGAAAAGGCAGAGGAACCAGAGAGCAAATTGTCAACATTTGTTGGATCATAGAAAAAGCTAGAGAATTACAGAAAAACATCTACTTCTCCTTCATTGACTACACTAAAGCTTTTGACTGTGTAGATTACAACAAACTATTGAAAATTCCTAAACAGATAGGAATATCAGACCACATTACTTGCCTCCTGCAACACCTGTATGCAGGTCAAGAAACAACAGTTAGAATCAGACATGGAACAATGGACTGGTTCCAAATCGGAAAAGGAGTATTTCAAGGCTGTATATTGTCACTGTACTTATTTAGCACATGCAGAGTACATCACGTGAAATGCCAGGCTGGATGAAATACAAGCTGGAATGAAGATTGCCAGGAGAAATATCAATAACCTCAGATATGCCCTTATGGCAGAAAGTGAAGAGGAATTAAAAAGCCTCTGATAAAAGTGAAAAGGAGAGTGAAAAAGCTAGCTTAAAACTCAACATTCAAAAAACAAAGATTGTAACATCCAGTCCCATCACTTCATGGCAAATAGATGGGGAAACAATGAAAACAGTGACAGACTTTATTTTCTTGGGCTCCAAAATCACTGTGGATAGTGACTGCAGCCATGAAATTAAAAGATGCTTGCTCCTTGAAAGAAAAGCAATGACAAACGTAGACAGTGTATTAAAAAGCAGAGACATCACTTTGCCAACAAAGATCTGAATATTCAAAGTTATGGTTTTTCCAGTAGTTATATATGTATGTGAGGGTTGGACAAATAAAAGGCTGTGTGCTGAATAGTTGATGCTTTTGAACTGTGGTGTTGGAGAAGACTCTTGAGAGTCCCTTGAACAGCAAGGAAATCAAACCAGTCACTAATATTTATCCAAGTATGACTTTCCAGAACCTGTGCAAATTGATTAATACAAAGAGAACCTAGACATGTTCCCTGACCTTAAGGAATTTCCAGTCATGGTAATCTAGGCCAGATTCAGTTTTCTCCATAATTAAGGCAAAGAATATGTATATATATCTGTCTCATTGGCCCTGAAATTATGTGGACTGTCAATTTCTCTCCCACCCACCCCCCCCCCACAAATTAACCCAATAATCCATTCTGGTCAGCCTTATTAGATATATGAAGTGTTTTTACCTATGTAGAATGTTTAAGGATGAGACTGCCCCTGGCAATTTTTCCTTAATATGTGTCTGCTTGCTTTGGAGGCCCAGTAGCATAGAGCATGTGCAGAGACCCAGGAACAGCAAGGAAATCAACCCTGAATATTCATTGGAAGGACTAATGCTGAAGCTGAAGCTCCAATACTTTGGCCACCTGATGCAAAGAGCTGACTCACTGGAAAACACCCTGATGCTGGGAAAGATGGGGAAAAGGGATGACAGAGGATGCGATGGTTGGATGGCATCAACCGACTCAATGGACATGAGTTTAAGCGAACTCCGGGAGATGGTGAAGGACAGGAAAGCCTGAAGCACTGCAGTCCACGGAGTTGCAAAGAGTCGGACACAACTGAGCAACTGAACAGCTTTATTTAAAAAAAAAAAAAAAAGGAATGCAATAAGGCTGAAAACCCACAAATATCCACTACAGCAGATGAAGTAGGGGAGAAAGGAATGGACATTTCTCGAGCACCAAGCACATACTTTGTGAATTACTTTACACAAGTGTCTCATTTCACCCTGAGCCATTCTGAGAAATGGGCATTTCATCTTCACTTTGCAGATGAAGAAATTGAGGCTTAGAGAGGTTCAGGGACTTGCTGAGCACCACCTAGCTAATAAGCATCACAGTGAAGATTTGGACCCAGGTTTATTTTATCTTATATCTGAACTCTCCTGTGTGTCCCAAGCTTAAGTAACAATCATTTGTGGGTTATTGTCAACCCTAAGGGGATATAGTGAATAGGGTTCTAGAAAGGCTGATCCTTCTAAGAGAAAATTTAATGCCTTATTGATAGACTTGGTTGGTGAAATAGAGTACATCAGCAGAGGAGTAGTCAGGGAGAAAGCACAGGACTGAGAATGCAAGAGAGGAGTTCATGTCCTCTGCCACTTTATAATCGTGTAACCCTGGTGAAGAAGGCTGAGCACTGAAGAATTGATGCGTTTGAACTGTGGTGTTGGAGAAGACCCTTGAGAGTCCCTTGGACTGCAAGGAGATCTAACCAGCCCATTCTGAAGGAGATCAACCCTGGGATTTCTTTGGAAGGAATGATGCTAAAGCTGAAGCTCCAGTATTTTGGCCACCTCATGCGAAGAGTTGACTCATTGGAAAAGACTCTGATGCTGGGAGGGATTGGGGGCAGAAGGAGAAGGGGACGACTCAGGACGAGATGGCTGGATGGCATCACGGACTCAATGGGCATGAGTCTGAGTGAACTCCGGGAGATGGTGATGGACAGGGAGGCCTGGCGTGCTGCGATTCATGGGGTCGCAGAGAGTCGGACACAACTGAGCAACTGAACGAACTGAACTGAACCCTGGGTAAGATTTTATATATGAGTTTCTTAGCTGAAAAAGGAGGTTAACAATACCTGACAATTATCTCACAGGAGGCAGCAAAAGCATGGGATTTGGCATTTCTACCAAGTCCCTTAACCTCTTTAAGCCTTATTTTTTAATGCAAAATAATGATAGTATCTAAAATAGGACTAGTATAAGAATGAAATGAGATAGTATAAATTCTTGAAATCTGTGTAAATGTTCATTAAATATTTTTTCTCTTTTCAACTCACATAATTCTCATGAGGATCAAGAAAGATAATGTATGTGAAAATACTTAAAGAGCTGTGACATGCTACCAAAACTGCAAATGACATCAAATTAGGCAGAAAAAATTTTTAATTAAATTGTAATTTCTAATGGTCCGAAAATGGAAGGAAGGGTATTCATTTGAGCAGAAATTAATATTTGGTAGGAAAAAATATGGAGTGTGGTTGAGAGTGGCTTGCTGTATTCTAAACCCACTTCCTCTTCTACTTGGGTACTTAGCTAAGTGCATTACTTAGCTTTCAGCCTCTCCTGCAGTTAGGTGTGGCCATGTGACTAGTCCAGGTCAAATGGATATGGGTGTGTGTGTGTGTGTGTGTGTGTGTGTTAGTTGCTCAGTTGTGTCTGACTCTTTGTGACCCCATGGACTGTAGCTCACCAGGCTCCTCTGTCCATGGAATTATCTAGACAAGACTACTGGAGTGGGTAGCCAGCCATTCCCTTCTCCAGGGGATCTTCTTGGAGAAGATCCTGGAATCAATGCATGGGCCTCCTTCATTGCAGGCAGATTCTTTAACATCTGAGTCACCAGGGGAACCCTATGGGCATAAGTTTAGTCCATAAAAATCTCCTAAGAGCAATCCTTCATACACTCTCCTCCAGCACATTTGGATACCATGTTTAAGTGATGCAGAGCCACAAGGAGGAGGGAGCCTGGGTCTCTAAATCCCTATTTGGAGGAAACCTGATCACTGATCAGAAACATACATTTTGACTTTACATAAGCAAAAAACAAGTATTTACTCTGGTAGACTATTACGTTTTTGCATTTATATGTTTGATGCTTTTGAACTGTGGTGTTGGAGAAGACTCTTGAGAGTCCCTTGGACTGCAAGGAGATCTAACCAGTCCATTCTGAAGGAGATCAGCCCTGGGATTTCTTTGCAAGGAATGATGCTAAAGCTGAAACTCCAGTACTTTGGCCACTTCATGCGAAGAGCTGACTCATTGGAAAAGACTCTGATGCTGGGAGGGATTGGGGACAGGAGGAGAAGGGGACGACGGAGGATGAGATGGCTGGATGGCATCACTGACTCGATGGTCGTGAGTCTGAGTGAACTCCGGGAGTTGGTGATGGATAGGGAGGCTTGGCGTGCTGCGATTCATGGGGTCGCAAAGAGTCGGACACATCTGAGCGACTGAACTGAACAGCATTACATTAACTCATGGATTCTCAGCCTCAGAACCACTGAAATTTTGGGCTGGATTTTTCTTTGACGTCAGGATGGAGTTGGGTTTGTCTTGTGCTTTATAGGATGTTTAACCGAATCCCTGGCCTCTATCCACCATATGCCAGCAGCATTCCCCACCCACACCACCACCCCCGGCTTGAAAATAGAAAATGTCTCTTGGGTGGTGGTCCTTAGTCATGTCCTCCAGGCTCCTCCATCCACGGGATTTTCCAGGCAAGAATTCTGGAGTGGGTTGCGACCTCCCTTCTCCAGGGGATCTTCCCAACCCAGGGATCCAATCCACGTCTCCTGAGTCTCCTTCATTGCAGGCAGATTCTCTACCCACTGAGCCATCAGAGAGGGCCCTCAAAAATGTCTCTGGACACTGCCAGATATCCCTTAGGGGGCAAAAGTCTCTTGATTGAGAACCACTAAACAACTATTCTTGGAAATTAATTCACTTTTTAAAAAAATTGATCTGTACAAGACTGAGACAGAAGGAATGACTCTCCCCAAAGTTAGTAGAAAAATAGCTGAGGTGCCTGCTGCTGCTGCTGCTGCTAAGTCGCTTCAGTCGTGTCCGACTGTGCGACCCCATAGATGACAGCCCACCAGGCTCCCCCAACCCTGGGATTCTCCAGGCAAGAATAATGGAGTGGGTTGCCATTTCCTTCTCCAATGCATGAAAGTGAAGTCACTCAGTTATGTCCGACTCTGTGCGACCCCATGAACTGTAGCCCACCAGGCTCCTCTGTCCACGGGATTTTCCAGGCAAGAGTACTGGAGTGGGGCGCCATTGCCTTCTCCGAGCTGAGGTGCCTAGACTATAGATAAAAACTGAGTCCAAAAGCAAATTTGTTACATGCTGGGGATTAAAATTCCTAAATAAAATTACTTTCCAGATCTGCTGGTGCTCTCCAACTGGATCAGAGGTACCATAATCAAACACAACATTTTGTACTTTAGACTGTTCTAAGACCTTCAACTGTTGCAATACTATTTCCCGAGTTAGGTTTATTCCTATTCTCGGCAATGGTGCAGGAAGAGACGTGTCTGGGTCTTTCATCAGAGTTATATTCTCCTGCTTGTCCTCAGTGTATAGGAATATAATGATCTCATAGTGTAGATGGTTTAACATAAAAATCCTCCCTCTGCACAGCTTTCAGAAATCATTTTGGTGGAGTAAAAGCCAAGTAGCAATATATGAGCACTTTCTCTTACACATTTTATTCATCATTCTAAAAAAAAACTCATAATGCAAAATTTTTCAACTTATAAAATGTCCACAAGATAAAATTTTTTTCATTTTTTCTCCTTTTTTCCCCCTTTCAAAAGGTTTCTTTTCTTTACTACCATGCTAAGAATATATTAGAGAATCTATGAAAGTCTTCTGATCAGATTTAATTGGGGCATTATTCTGTTATAAATATTTGAATAGGAATTTCCTTCTCAGCATTGATGAGTACAACTCATTCACATGAAAAATACAAAATAAATTTTTAGAAGGAATATTGCTTTTTTTTCTTCCTTGGTTTTCACAGAAAGACCTATAAAGCCAACTGACAATAATATTCATACACTGAAAACTATAAGAGCATAAAAAAGAATCATGCTCAACAATAAACAAATCATAAATTTGATAGCAAGTTGGTTATGATATTCAAATTTCTGTATTTTTTCAAAAACCCTCAAATTCATAAATGCTATCCATTTTAATTGTTTCATTTATTTTAAGCACTTTTTTTGAAAGTGTATCATAAAATCAGGACTGGAATAGGAAATAGATATGTGTGAAATTTGGGTATTTATCAAGTTCTGAGTACCAGTACCTCAATTTTTCTTTTTAAAGGTATCACATATGGCAAAATTAAAAATCAGGGCATCTCAAAACCAAACATGTGTATATGTGTTATATTTCATACTGCCAATAACTGTTAATTTACTCCTTCCAAAAAGCATAGCAAATATGAGATGGTTCTGCTTAATTTCTGCTTCTCAAAGAAGAACATACAAACTGGGAAGAGAGAGGACTTGGTGTATTTATGTTTTTGTCTAAAGAGAATTATTAGTCTTAACTACTTAAAACTCCTGGGAAATCAAAATCCCATCACTAACTGCCATCTCTGAACAGAAACCCCTGAACTTCCCATACAAATATTGCCTGCCACTATAAGCAACCTCACACCAGATAAATGGAGGTGCTCTTGAGTCCCCTCAGTTATCCTTACATTCTATTATGATTTTAGTTAGGCGATTCTGCCCATACACTGGAAATTTATACACACAGTAAATCTCTTTCTATAGCTGCATTAATATTCAGCATGTATATGATAAGTGAGCAATAGCACAGCATCATTCATTTTCAAATCCACACTCATTTTCGTTATGCATTTGTACCACCACACAGAAAGTCCCTGAATAATCCTTCAAGGAAAAGTTAGCAGAAGCTAGGTTTACTGTGTGAATGGGAGGAGGCACCGTGTCTAAGAACTCACATTTCCTCTTTGTGTAGAATGTTCATTAGAATCCGGAGGAAAATGTACCCCAGCTTGCCAGGCTGCACATTCTGCTGTAGCCCTGACGGAAGCAGAAAGTCCCCACTCTGATGCCTAGAAAGAGCTTTCCCAGCTGGAATTTGGGGATAGACTAAAAAAGTTCTTCCCCTGAAAGATGGATTAAATTGATCATTTTTTCCTAGACATAGTGCACTTCAGGCTCATTTTGCTTTGTAATTAAGAAGAAAGCCAGAAACATCATTTACACATTAAGAATTTAATAGATATATTTTTCTAGCTTTATGCATTAGCACAGGACAGCCCATTAATGAAATAAGTCTTCCTTCAGGGTCAATTTAGATGGCTGTAATCTTCTGCAAATATATTGCAAATGAGGATCATTTAATGATCTTAAAACTAACTGCCAGGAGAGGATTGTTATAATTCTCCAGACAACAAAAAGAGACTTGGTATGGTGTGCAGTAGCCTTTCTTTAATGTAACAAGTGTTTTATTTCTGGCCACTAGAATTTTTTAAATTACAAGTATTATCTTCATTTTAAGGTTAGTCTCTGGCTTGCTGACCTGGGAGGTTGATTCTGATTATTGAAAGCTCAGGGCTGCATTAAATGATGAATAAAAGGATAACAGTGTTGCAATGAGAAAATGTATCCATTGGTTTGAATGGTCTTGACTGTCAACCTCTGTCCAGCTTCTTTTGGTCTGCTCTGGCTCATCATTTTCTAGATTCTATTAATCCACGTGTGCTGAAGTCCACCGAAATAACAATACTTAGCATGCGTGCAGCATTCAAGCATTTTAAAAGTTTTTATTTACTTCTGAAAACAACATTAAATGGCAGATACTGAGCATGTATTCCCAGGTGGTGATAGTGTTAAAGAACCTGCCTGCCAATGCAAGTAGACATTAAGCGGTGAGGATTTGATCCCTGTGTTGGGAAGGTCACCTGAAGGAGGGCACAGCAACCCACTCCAGTACTCTTGGCTGGAGAATCCGCATGGACAGAGGAGCATGGTGGGCTACAGTGCATGGGGTCACAAAGAGTCAGAAACAACTTAGCACACACGCATGGAGCATGTCAATTTCCCTTTTTATAACAACTAAGAAATCTAGGGCTCCAGGTTCTCATTCTGCCCTTCCCGCCTCCAGCTAGAGAGCTAAAATTCAGGCCTTCTGACACTTCTCATGATCTGTCTATTCATGTCAACCTTGTGACCCCTTGCTTTTCGCACTGGTTGAAAGCAGTGGAGCTCTAGAGGGAAGATATGCTACAAAATCTCCATACCCTCAGCGGATGTACTGTAAAAACAAAACATTGGCCTTAAAAATATAGCAGAGGGTATATGTGTGTGTGATAATTAACAAATGAATGAAATAGCTATAGTAAGTGTTAAGAAGTTCATGAAAGGGAGAAGTATACAGTAATCAGAGAAGATTTTGCAGGAAAATGCAGACTTGAAAGAAAGGCAGCACACTTGAATGTGGGACTTTGAAGTCAGATGGGCCTGGACTTCAGTCCTAGCTCTTCCATTTATTAGCTAAATGGCTCTAGTCCAGTTATTTAATTTCTCTAAGCTTTATCTGTAAGATGGGAACAATTGGCCCATAGAACTGTTGTTGATAATATGTGAGACAATGTATGTAAACTGCTTATAGTAAAATGGTTGGTACAGAATCAGTGTTCAGTTTAAGAATAACTTAAGCAAAGGACTAGGGATGAGATATAAGAAGGACTGCCAAAATATAATGATTAAATGAGTGCTGCTGCTGCTGCTAAGTCGCTTTAGTCATGTCCGACTCTGTGCGACCCCACAGATGGCAGCCTACCAGGCTCCCGTGTCCCTGGGATTCTCCAGGCAAGAACACTGGAGTGGGTTGCCATTTCCTTCTCCAATACATGAAAGTGAAAAGTGAAAGTGAAGTCGCTCAGTCATGTCCAACTCTTAGTGACTCTATGGACTGCAGCCTACCAGGCTCCTCCATCCATAGGATTTTCCAGGCAAGAGTACTGGAGTGGGTTGCCATCTCCTTAAATGAGTGAGGTTTGAGCAAAACTTTGTGGAAAAGAGTAATGAGAAACTAACTTGTAGGGGCCCCTGAATGACAAAATAACAATTTTGCCTAGTGGCTTTCTTTCTCTCCCCGCCCACCCTTTTTTCTTTTTTTTTAACAATTCAGAATCCTTTCTTGGAACTAAAATCTTATTTTCAATATACATAAAAAATAGTAATAGAGCTGCTCTGGGTGGAGCAGATGTAGAGAATCCAGAGCCCCATCTGTTCAGTATCTCCAACATCTTTTGGAAGGAAACCCAAATTGGAAACCATGTCTTTTGACAACAAGGAGTCTTGAAGTCTTCCTCCAGGAAAGTGATATGATGAACGTTTACATGGCAGCAGTATACAGAACAAACAGAGGACAGAGACACAAATGACCACTGAGCATCCTGTTGTAGTTGTCAAGTGATAACGCTTTGGAATGGAACAGCGCGGTGGCAGTGGGAACAAAGAGGGACATGTGCCAGAATCTTTACCAAGGACAACTAGAGAGGTCTTTGCAAGAAGGGGAGGGATGAACTAAAAGGGATCAAAGATGATTCACAGGATATAGACCTGGGCAATCATTGGTGGAATCCTTAGTGCTGCTCCTCAATTTCCAAAAAATCTTGTTAAATTCTGTTATGCAGGAATGATGGCTAAGGTCATTATTTGTGATTTAAAGAAGTGCTGGGTGGTTAGAATAATAATAACACAAAAAGAATAACAATAATGAAATTTATTTGGGGGAATGATAATGAAGGTTAATTGGTAGGGGTACCGTGTGGAGTGAGGTTCCTGGTCAGATTAAACAGTCTTCTTTACCCAGAATTCTAATTCTTTAACATGTTGCTGTTTATCTTGAACTCTTGAAAGAGGAATAGAATACGTTTTCCACAAACTTATTTGACCAAAACCCTCTTTTTAGAAATATTTGTATGGGATTAATGCTTTTTGGAATCCATTTTGGGTTATGTTGCTCTCTGAAAACCAACAAAGGATCCTTGAGGAAGTCTCATTCCAATCATCACTCACTCATTGGAAATGTACTATGTGTCAGACATATGACTTCCTCCCCAGGAACTGAATATCTATCAAGGGAAACCCACACATAACCCATGTTATATATCTACAATACTTACAAAATGCTTGTAGTGCTTTGGAAAGAGTGAATGAGTCATGTGGCTACAAATAAGAATGCTGGTTTGGTAGTTCAAGCGGCATGTGATGAGGCTAGAACGGTGGTTAATAGTCATCATTATCAATATCATTGGCTGCCACCTCTTGAAAGCATGCTATATGCCAAGCGTCATGCTAAGTATATTAAAGGTATATCAAAGTATATAAAGTATATTAATGTATATCAATAAATCTTTCCCACTAACCATAAGGTAGGTACTGTTATCATCTACATTTTACATATACCAAAAAATAGAGACTTAGAGAATATTATTTTCCCATCTCATGCCACCTAAATGGCAAAATATGAACATAATTCCAACCAATCAGAACCGAGGGTCTGTGTGCTTAACTACTGGGATACATGGACTTCTTAAATCTTGTGAACTGTCCTAAGAAGTGTGGACTTCACCATGGAAGCTTTGAAGAGCCACAGAAGGTTCTACACCTCTTCTGTCCTTTGACAAATCTCTGAAAACACATTGAGTCAGAGTCCAAATCAGAAGAAAAAGACACTTGCTGAACTACCAAACCACATCTGCCTTGCAGGGAAGCTCATGAGTCAGAGCCTCCAAACTGCCTGGGGCTTTTCAAATGAAAGGCCCTTCTGTGTCTGTCTGCAAGTTACTATCCTGCTGGGTTATCTTCTTCAATAACTGTTTCTTAGCACTGCATTGCTGCACCATGAAAATCTTGCTTTATTGTACCTTCTTCAGAGAATCCACAGCTCCACATTCTGTCTGTCGTGTGGGTTTACTGAGAGCTAACTTTCAAAGTCATGCATTCTATGTTAAGTGTATTTTAAACCATGCAGCATCACATTAAAAAGAAATGGCAGTCATTCTGCCCTGGAAACTGTTCCCTAGCATGACATTACTTTAATTCACTGGCTCCTTGTAATCAAGATCTAATAAACAGCACCTTTAAATAAGTCCTACACACAGCCTGCATTGTTACAATCAATTGAACTACTTAAAAAAGAAAACCTCTGAGGCTATCTGGAGGCATTCTGTGCTTCCCTCTGTTTTATGGCACAACCTTAGACACGACGTGTAAAAAGGTCAAGACAGCATGTAGCGTTTGCATTAAACAGCAGAACACTAATTAGTTTTGGTGACAATGGGGTTCTGTTAGCATGTTCTAATATTTTGATGCCTAGTTTTGTTTGAAACCTCTAGCCATATTACACAAAAGCTCTTCTATCTTCCAGTTTTCCTTTCCTTGATTTTTCAACTCCATTATCTGTTTAAACAAAGCACATAGATTTTCTATTACTATATTTGCATTAAAAGTCTGTTCTAAAATCTAATTTCAAAATGGTGCATTTCAGAGAAGTCAAAAGAGAATTTAGTGAGGAACCCAATATTTCTCCATTAGTTCCATCCACTTTTTCAAATTTCAAATGTAAATTGTGTTAAAACCTACCACCAATGAATTTTAAACTATACAATTAACTATCCAGAACAAGTGTACCATGTTATAAAAGGTTAAACATTAACTTCCGAATGTTAAATTTTTAATGGATTTCCACATTCCTGAATTCCATATTAAGCTAATAGAAGAAATAATATAGATTTTCAAAACCAGAAAGATTATTTTTCCATCACTGTGTTTGTATCTATATTCTCACTCTTTTTAGAATATAGGTAAATTCCTAAAACATTCTTCAAGATAAAGAACTGCAAATGGAAGAAAACAACATGGAGACTTCATCAACAAACTGATAGAATGCCAATTACTGCAAGCAATTAAAACATAGTATATAGTATGACTTTCTATATAATAAATAACACACTGAATGAATTTTCCTCAACTGATTTAGGAATTGCCAATTCCCGTACAAGACAGATTTTATGTCACTTTTTGGTCTCATTTGCTGTTTTTTGACCAGTTAGAGATTATAAGCTTACATTGGTCACCATCTTTCTAAGAGGTTATTGGGCTAATGCTTTAATAATACCTTCTGACTCTGTTCTCCCTTGGGATTAAAAGCAATCAAATCTGTAGGTGGGGGAAAAAAAACCCACATTCTTCTTTGTTCCTTCTAGCTGACTTGGCTATGGTCTACAGAAGCTGAACTTTCATTAAAAGAAAATAAAGTTTCTAGCCCTTCATCTTGTAAAGGTAGCGTCTTTATACCGTAAATCAATACACTGCTGTTTGGTTTGCTCTCCGGCTAGACAGACCAAAACAATATAGCATCAAGGGAAGCGGGAGCATCCCTTCCAAGCCATTTGTCTTAATGGAGTGCCCACTTCAAAACTGACTTCTCACTGCTTCCATGATGCCAATTTAATTGTTATCAAGGCAGACCCAATAAGCAAATCCAATTATGCAGCCAATTCTTTATAACCAAAATGGGATACATGTGGGTGTGCTATAGACTGCTTACCTAAACATGTAAATACATTACTTTATCTCATTCGATGAAAGAAGTGATTTTCTGAATCTCCATTTTATAAAGGAGAAACTTGAGACTCGGAGAAGTTAAGTAACTTGCTGAAAATCACAGTCTGTTAAGTGGAGCAGCTGGGACTCTAACCTGAAGCCATCCAATACCATATTTTAGTCTCTTAACCACAATATTAGGTCGTCTAGCAAAATCAGTAACCCAATTCTGCTTTCATTTATATTCTGTACTATCTCTGAACATTTCCAAGAATTTGCCTCACAGTGACTCTTATTGGAACAGAATAAACTGATGTTTTCTGGCTCATCTATTTACTGCACCCAACAGAAATGACTGTCAAATCTTGAAGCATCATTATCTCTACAAATGGGGAAAAGCGCACAAGCTATGGTGTCAGAGTAGCTGGATACTTTGGGAAATTTTCCTACCCTATCTGAGCCTCACATTCTCGTCTATAAAATGAAGATGATATAGCTACTGTCTAGGGTCATTGTGAACTCCGGGAGATGGTGATGGACAGGGAGGCCTGGCGTGCTGCGATTCATGGGGTCACAAAGAGTCGGACACGACTGAGCGACTGAAATGAACTGAACTGAACTGAGGGTCATTGTTAGTACTAGAGCTAATTGTTTATCAAACACTAGCTCCATGCCAGGCCCTATGCAAGAACTTTACTTATGTTGTCTTATTTCATTCTTACAATGATCCTCTGTAGATATACTTATCGTGACACATATTCATCCATTCATTTTTTAAAATTAGCACTTGCTGGGTGCAAAGGATACAGCACTAATCTTGAGAAGCCTGATGCTGCCAACTTGAGTGACAGATTCATGTCACTTTTTGGTCAATCATTAATAATGATGATGCTAGAACTTTGACGTTTTTGCTTTTATTAGGTTTTTGACACAGGTGAGGATCTTTACAAACTAAAGTTGAGAATTCTGTACTTGGCCTGATGGCATTTAAGATCTGTGGTAAAGACTGTCTTGTGAAAGTACTGCACTTAAGTTATGATTGTTGCTTGAGGCCTCTTACAGGTAATAAGCAATCAGTTCAGTTCAGTTGCTCAGTCGTGTCCAACTCTTTGTGACCTCATGGACTGAAGCATGCCAGGCTTCCCTGTCCATCACCAACTCCCAGAGTTGCTCAAACTCATGTCCATCGATTTGGTGATGCCATCCAATCATCTCATCCTTTGTTGTCCCCTTCTCCTCCTGCCCCCAATCCCTCCCAGCATCAGGGTCTTTTCCAATGAGTCAGCTCTTCGTATGAGGTGGCCAAAGTATTGGAGTTTCAGCTTCAGCATCAGTCCTTCCAATGAATATTCAGGACTGACATCCTTTAGGATTGCCTAGTTTGGTTGCCTTGCAATCCAAGGGATGCTCAAGAGTCTTCGCCAACACCACAGCTCAAAAGCATCAATTTTTCAGCACTCAGCTAGCTTTATAGTCCAAATCTCCCATCCGTACATGACTACTGGAAAAACCATAGCTTTGACTAGATGGACCTTTGTTAGCAAAGTAATGCCTCTGCTTTTTAATATGCTGTCTATGTTTGTCATAGCTTTTCTTCCAAGGTGCAAGCATCTTAATTTAATGGCTGCAGTCACCATCTGCGGTGATTCTGGAGCCCAAAAAAATAGTCTGTCACTGTTTCCACTATTTCCCCATCTATTTGCCATGAAGTGATGGGACCAGATGCCATGATCTTTGTTTTCTGAATGTTGAGCTTTAAGCCAACTTTTTCACTATTCTTTTACTTTCACCAAGAGGCTCTTTAGTTCTTCTTCACTTTCTGCCATAAGGGTGGTATCATCTGCATATCTGAGGTTATTGATATTTCTCCTGGAATTCTAGATTTCAGCTTGTGCTTCATCCAGCCTGGCATTTCCCATGATTAAGTTAAGTTAAGTCACTCAGTCATGTCCGAATATTTGCGACCCCATGGGCTGTAGCCCACCAGGCTCCTCCGTCCATGGGATTCTCCAGGCAAGAATACTGGAGTGGGTTGCCATTTCCTTCTCCAGGGGATCTTCCCGACCCAGGATCAAACCCAGATCTCCCGCATTAGAGGCAGACGCTTTAACCTCTGAGCCACCAGGGTATACTCTGCATATAAGTTAAATAAGCTGGGTGACAATGTACAGCCTTGACGTACTCTTTTTCTTATTTGGAACCAGTCTGTTGTTTCATATCTTATTCTAACTGCTGCCTCTTGACCGCATACAGATTTCTCAAGAGGCAGGTACAGTGATCTGGTATTCCCATCTCTTAAAGAATTTTGCACAATTTGTGATGATCCACACAGTCAAGGGCTTTGGCATAGTCAATCAAGCAGAAGTAGATGTTTTTCTGGAACTCTCTTGCTTTTTCGATGATACAATGGATATCGGCAATTTGATCTCTGGTTTCTCTGCCTGTTCTATATCCAGCTTGAACATCTGGAAGTTGATGGTTCATGTACTGTTGAAGCCTGGCTTGGAGAATTTTAAGCATTACTTTGCTAGCGTGTGAGATGAGTGCAATTGTGTGGTAGTTTGAGCATTCTTTGGCATTGCCTTTCTTTGAAATTGAAATGAAAATTGATCTTTTCCAATCCTGTGGCCACTGCTGAGTTTTCCACATTTGCTGGCATATTGAGTGCAGCACTTTCACAGCATCATCTTTCAGGATTTGAAATAGCTCAACTGGAATTCCATCACCTCCACTATCTTTGTTCATAGTGATGCTTCTTAAGGCCCAGTTGACTTCGCTTTCTAGGATGTCTGGCTCTAGGTGAGTGATCACACCATCGTGATTATCTGGGTTGTGAAGATCGTTTTTATATAGCTTTTTTTGTGTATTCTTGCCACCTCTTCTTAATATCTTCTGCTTCTGTTAGGTCCATACCATTTCTGTCCTTTATTGAGCCCATCTCTGCATGAAATGTTCCCTTGGTAGCTCTAATTTTCTTGAAGAGACCTCTAGTCTTTCCAGTTCTATTGTTTTCCTCTATTACTTTGCATTGATAATAAGTAATATTTCCTTATAAAAGTCTCTGCTAGCCAGACTACATTCCTTACTGTCCTTCAAACATTCATTTCCCCTTCCCAGAATTTGTTAATTGTGTATCTGCCTGAATTTCCTTTCTCTCCTCAATTTTTCAGATCTGTCTTGTTATTCATTCATTCATTTATTTAGCAAATATGTATAGAGTGCTTATGGTGTGCCTGGAACTGTTCTGTGTACTTAGGGTTCAGCAATGAAAAATCAGATTAAAAATATCCTAACCCCATGGAGCTTATATTTTAGTGTAACAGTTAACCATTCATTACACCTGTAGCACAGAGTGGAGTGCTCTGAGTGTGGATGGAGAGTGGAAATGGTCAGTGGCTACAAGAGCCCTAATGGGTATCCCATGTGAAACCCCATTTCTCTAGGGAGGTCTTATACATACCTCTGGGTTCTGAGTAACAATAACTCTACTTTGTAAAGTAGGTAAACAGAACTAAATCACCCCACTTTTGGCCAAGTCAAAATAGAACTAAAGACCCTGCCATGTTTCTGCCTTTCCCTCTTCAAAGGAGCCACCCTGTCTTGCCAGCTTAATGATTTGACCTGTTTACCTTTTGGTCCTGTTTCATAATCACCTGCTGCTCAGTGCCTCATCTGTGCTCCCTCCAGCTATAAAGGGGCCAGGTATGGGGCAGGCTGAAGGGTACCTGGCTCTGAAAATCTGGATTAGTTTTTGGAAAAGTCCAAATTACCAACTTTAAAAAAACAAAAATAAGTAAACTTTATTTTAATAGTTAGGCAGTAAATTATTTTTCAAGAATGTAGCTAATAGAGCATAACAATACCCAATATGTCTTGAATCCTGACTCAATATTTTTAATTACTTGCCTTTATTGGTCAGACAAAATATAGAGACAAGTTTCAAGTAATACCTTTTATTGGACTAGTGGTGGAATATTGACAGATAAGCTTTGGGGATATAGAAAACTCCCCTCTAGGTCAGTAAGGGATTGACTATGAGGAAAGGATTTCCGTAGGCTGAGAAGCCTTTCTGTCAATATTGTACAGTTTATCTGATAAAAAGTATTACTCAAAACATGCTGAGTGTTTTGCTTCAGCATAAAAAAATGAGTCTTGTGAACCAAAGATGTTGTTACATAGGATGAATCTCACATATCAATAAGTCAGCCATTTGACCTTTCAAGCCCCTGTTTCCTCATCTGAGAAATAAAGATAATAAAATCTGTTGTGCCTACTTCATAGGGTTATTGTATACCATCAGCTAATGGTTGTAAAAACATTTTTATAACTGGAAAGCATGATAAAATATGTGATATTTTTATGACTATTAATATGCTTAAGCTGGGGCTTCCCTGGTGGCTCAGATGGTCAAGAATCTGCCTATAATGTAGGAGACCCAGTTTCGATCCCTGGGTCAGGAAAATCCCCTGGAGAAGGGAATGGCTACCCGCTCTAGTATTTTTGCCTAGAGAATCACATATACAGAGGAGTCTGGTGGGCTAGAGGCCATAGAGGTCGCAAACAGCTGAACACGACTGAATGGCTCAGCACACGCACATGTGCTTATGCTACTGTGAAAGTTTTTTAGAATTACCATTTCAACATTCAAGTCAACAAAATACTCTTGAGACCCTACTACAGGCTAGGCACTGCAATTTTACCCATCACCATTTTCATGCAGAGATACAAACTCCTTAAAAATTAAACAAATATGTCAGGCATGATGTCAGGCATAGGGAAAATTAGCCCTTGACCTGGTGGTGATGGTGGTCCAGTTACTAAATCATGTCCAACTCTTGTGACCCCATGGGCTGTAGTCTGCCAGGCTCCTCTGTCCATGGAATTTCCCAGGCAAGAATACTAGAGTGGGTTGCCATTTCCTTCTCCAGGGGATCTTCCTGACCCAGGGATCAAACTCGAGTCTCCTGCATTGCAGGAAAGGAAACAGTCCTGGAAGGACAGAGGGAATCATATGTAAAGTTGAATGAATATTCTTCAGCCTTATCATAGTGGATCTGAAATGTATCCTCACATGAGAAGTCATGTCAAGTCTTCTCACAGAAAAGAGAACTTGGCTCCCTTTTTCATTTTTGATGTCACTTGAGGCTGTTGTCCAATAAACTTCCATTCCTGAACAGCAAGTGCATTCAAATGACAAAAGAAAATGAAGATAGGTGAAGACAAAACTGGGAGCAGACACTTGAACTTGGCTTTAAAGGAGAGAAGAGTTTCCAAGAGATATCAAGAAATCCACACACAAAACTTAATAGTGCTATTTTATATTCAGGCTTTTCAAACCCTCTGGCTACTTTTTTTTTAAGATGCTAAAAAAAAAAAAGTAGTAATAACTAGAAGCAATTGTTTTCCTTTTCCATTTTCAGTTTGCCCAGTGGTTGGACTGAAGTTTGTTTGTTTCCACAGGCAAAGACCATGAGTGCCCAAAGGGATTTTTACTGGAGTTATACACCTCTAGAAATAGGATTTTGTTATACAAAATCCAAATGCAACCTTAATTATAGACACACACACACAGCATAAAAGACACTGAGATCTTGGGCCAGCTAGATGAATTGAAACACCCAAATGTGGTATTAATACTTTCTGTTTTCCATCAACTCAGATTACATATCACTGGCCAGATTTAAGTCAATCAATATTGGCTTCAAGAATGCAAAATTATTCACTGTTTTCTAGTAATCTGGTACATCCATATTTCTAAAATTGTTTCAGAGAGATGCATAATTTCAAAAACCACTGCCCTTCCTTAATAAAAACTAGTACATTTACTTGTTTTTTTAAAACACTTTGCTTTTTATAAGAAAAATCATAAAGACATGACCTATAGCCACAGACTCTGAAAAAAAATCAGCAATGATTAAAGAAAAAAGAAAGAAATAGTTCACTGCTGAATATACCCTTTCTCCTTTATAAGAAATGTCACAGGGCTATTTTTTGTACTTAAGAGAAATGGCTTTGTGATGACTTTGTCCCTTCACATAGTCGCAGGCTCTATTCCATGCTCACCCCCTGCACAAAGCGCCCCCACCCCAAACACATGAAACAAAAGAAGACCTCCTTGGGATCTCTTCGTATTAGCCACCAAAAGAACCTTTCCACTCCTCTTGTCACTAATCATTTATTTATTCCATAAATACTTGCTAACACCTACTCTGTGCCTGGCAATGTGCTAGAGTCTGGGGTCACAAAGGTGGGGATGACAGGCTGGCTCGTACCCTGACACAGTTCATTGCCCAGTAGTTACAGATGCAGATAAGGGAAGGGACGATTACCTAGACATATGAGGGTGCATGAGATGAGCTGGGGTCCCTGTCTACTCTAATCAGAGCCACCTAATCCAGCCTGAAGAGTCAGAGACACTCTCCTGGAGGATGGAATTTCTTAGTTGAGTACTGAGCCAAGGAAAGAGTGGAGATGTAGGTTTAAGACAAAAAACCAATATCATGGCTAAGAAATGGTTTTGGATGGATTTCAATGGCAATCTAAAAAAAGAGAAAACAAAATTTATAAATAACAGAGCTGACCTTTGAACCTAGATGTTTAGGGCCTTTCTAGAGATACATGGTGTGGAACAGTAGGAGACAAACAGTATTTGGACTGAGAAAGCTGGGTTCAACTTCAAGGCTCTAATTTCTGTAAACTAATGGACCCAAGAAAAATTACTTTAACTCTATGGGGTGTGGTTGTTTCTTCTCATCTGTGAAACAGGAATAATAATGTACCATCTCTGCCATTCATATAGAATTGTTAGGCTCAAATGAAACAGTGGATGTGAAAATACTTTTTATACTGTAAAGCATTACATAAATGTTAGTTATTATTATTAAAACAAAAATGGAAGTGGGCTAGTAGAATTAATAGGATTTAGATACAAGAAAAAACAGAGATTATGAATATAAAGTGAAAGATAGTTCCCTTTCTTTCTAGGATAATGGCCAAAATTAATTTCCCAAAGTCCGGGAAATTTGCCAGGTATATATGAAGGAGGTGCAAATCTCTATTTTAAAAAAAAAAAAAAGGAAGAAATTTAGTATCTGATAAAAAGCAGTGCTCAAAGGGAGAGAAGCTCTGTTCTCCATTTAAAATTCCGGCGAGGGAAGCAACAGAGTAAAATATACTGTTGAAAAAGTTCCTAAAATTTCTAATGACCATATAGATATTTCCAGTAGCTAAAGTATTTAACCAAGTGCATAGATTTTTAAAAAGAAAATGTAAACCTAGTGGAATAAACACAGGAGGAAAAAATCAAGCTGAGGTGGAATATCTGTACAAAACTCAGATGATACAAATAGGCGTAGGTAGAGCAGGATGATGGAAGAGAAGAGAAAATTTCAGCAAGAGCACAAACACCCACTGCAAGCCTTCTCTCCCTCCAGGCACTGGGCTTTGTGCTGGGGATGGATGAAGCATGGCTCCTGCCTTCCAGGGCCTCACTGTACACCATAGGCCCCTTAGAGCATTTTAGAAGCAGATGGACAGAAAGCGATAATGGGCTTAAGGCCTAACAACAGATAGTCTAAGGTGGTGCTAAAAGAGAAAGATCAAAGATTCTGGAGCTGTTTACAGAGCTGTTTGAAGCAGAAAAAGAAAATACCCACAGCTCAGAGCATGACCTGTATGAGCACAGATTGGGGGCGGGGGGGGGGGGGGGTTGGGGGGCATGCTTTCCTGAGTCTGAGGATTACATTCCTGGCTCTAAGAACTGCCAGCAGAAACTTCCTGGGCAGCTTCTACTGGAATAAGGGAGAAGAGGAAGAAGTAGAAAGGTGTTAATTAGAACATAATTCAAAGGACAGAGGAAGGATATCAGGAGTGTGGTTTCCCAATATTACTTAAGACAGCAGCAGCATCTTCATCACCAGTCTCTTTATCACCACAAAATGATAATAATTTCAACATGCATGACAATATATTTCAACATAATTTTGAAGAATATACTGTATCCCATCTCTAACTCCTTCTGTTACTATGATAATAAAAACATTATTATTCTCATGTTATATATAGGGAAACCTGTGGTTTAGAGAGCTGAAGCAACTCATTCAAGGACACATCATCAAACCTGCCAGTAGAGAAAAATGGGATGTATATTTCTCTGGATTAAACAAAAGTGTTTAGCGAAATAAGCCATAAGTTTTCTTGAAGATCTCACACAGATGCAATCTGCCAAAAGGCTGATAAAATATCAGTGGATGCTATAAATAGGAGTTCAGGATTCCTCTGTGTCCAAGTTAGCAGTCAGAGCAAACCAGGTGCTTGCAACTGTCCACAGGTCACAGGTGCCAAGGGCCGGGAAAGCACAGGGCTTGTCCAAAGTGCCAGAGACAGCAGAACTGATGGATGAAGATGGTTCAAGGAATTATAATGCTAATAATAATGATAATCGTATGTTGAGACCAAGGGCCAGCTCTAGCGCTAAGTGCTTCACGTGGAATAAGAAGCTGATCTGAACATGTAGCAGTGAACCATGCTTATGAACAATGAGAGCACCCCAAGTCCCCCTCTTATGCCAAGTTTCATATCTGAGTCATAGGTTTAAATGCCAGGAGCCATTGCCCACTGAATGGGTAGACAGGAAAAAATATTATGATGTAAGCAAGTTGGTTAGTTATCCTTTTGGTATCATGTGATTCATCATTCCTGGAATAATAAGATTTATTCCTAAGTGGAATAAAAATGTTAAAAAGGAATGGTGATGTGAAAGCTACAAGTAGGCAACATCATTTCAACAGCAGCAGAAAACTCTAGATACAAGTTCTACTTATTTTTTGAAGCTCAATTCCAATATCACATCCTGTCTGCCACCTGCCCCCGGAAGGACGCAAGTTCTAATCTTGGTTCTGCCCTGTGCTATGTATTCTTGGGACAGTTACTTAACCAGTCTGAGGTTCAGTTTCTTCATTCGCTCCTTCATTCAATGAATATAATCAATGTCTACTATGTGTCAGGCACAGTTCTGAGCATAGCAATCAGTGGAGGAAAAAGAATAGACAAAGGCTAGTTCTTAAATAATTCTGTAAATTCTCAAGGTGCTTACACTCTAATGGGCAATGAATGACAATAACAAATATATAAGGTTAGTGGTGACAAGCACTGTTAAAAAGAATAAAGCAAAGTAAGGAGACAGAGTGGCAAGGTCTGCTGGTTCTTTTGCGATTATCAGGGAAGGCTTTACTGATGAGGTGAAGTTGGAGCAGGGATCCAAGTTAAGTAAGGGAGTAAACCTTTCAGATATTTGGGGGAAGAACATTCTAGGGTGAGGGAGCAATAAATATGAAGTCCCTGAAGTGGGAGTGCATATGTTATATGTGAGGAATAAGGAGGCCAGCATGGCTAGGATGGTTTATGTAAGAGGAGAGAAGAGGGGAAAGAGAGCAGAGGGTCACTGGGGCCAAAATTATATCGGGCCCTTTCAGCCACGGTAAGCATTTGACTTAATTGTGAAGCTGTTGTGATGATTAAATGGGATACTAACAAGGTAGTGCCTGACACATATTATGTGCTATTATTATTCCTTTCCCAACAATTACAAGAGTGAGATAAGAAAGGGCATTTGATTTCTAAATCTTTCTTAGAGATGATTTCCAAAGTGACAAATGGAATAAAATCCTAGATCCAATGATATTTCTTATCCCATATTCCACCTCCCTGTCGCCTTGGCTCACACTTCCCAGTTAATATATAGGTTAGGAATAGTTTGCATTCATGCCAAGCTTAGGAGACATAAAGAAAGATACAGAATAGTACATCCTGGGAAACCAAATGGAAGCAAAAATGATTTTAACCATATCTTTTCAATTGTGGCCACATTCATCAATTATTTGAAATTCATTTTTTAGATATCTAAAACTATACTTATATTTTTGCTTTTCCTTCTACACATGGATATGTTCTTTCGTAAGACCACTCCATTTCTCAGAGGCTTAAGAACAGTACCAGTTTGAGAACTGAAAAAGGTGAGGTAATTGCTAACTTTCAACTAATTCTGTTTAATGTGTTTATTATTCAAAAATAATATGTGAAACCCACAGAATACAGTGGGCAGAATTAAAGAAAGATTTTTATATATAATTTCTAAAAGATTTGTAACTGCACTTTGTGATTCAGAGCTTAGTAGGCACAGAATTTTGAATAACTCTGTCTATCTGTGCAAACTTTCCTTAGCCTGTTGCAACTCCCAAGTCCAACTCTTACATATGGGTGTTGGGTAGAATATATTGAACAAAAAGTGTACAAAGGCTTAATTTTTCTCCTGCCTACAAGGATCTCCAAACCTTTACTATTCTGCACAGCTGCCTAGAATAGACAACAGTAGAGCAATTGTCCATGTTTCAAACTGAGGAGGAGTGAAAATACCATTAACCCTTAAAAACAGAATTATTCTTTTGATTTTGCTGCACACTATAATGTGTTTGTGGCCATATTTGGATCATATCCGGTTGGAACACAGGAATAATAGATATCATTCAGATAATAATTAGCCATGTACTTGCAATAGCGGGATGTGAAGTCAAAGGAAAACACTAAAAATGTTGTTTTTTTGGACCATGACAAAGAGCTTTTTAAATGAGTTTGAGCATTTTTTGTGGCTGACTCATGTCTGGAGGCCTTGCTGTGGTCACCAATGCTTCAACTTTTGTACTTTTAATTTCTATCTTTGACGATTTTAAATGCTAAGTAACACAAGGCTTTCTTATGGCCTGCAAGTCCATATAGTTTCTCTTTGTTTCTTCTTTTTTCTGTTTGTAAGCAAATGCTACAATTTTAGATCACATGTTTTCACCATTGTTGCTGATTAAAGGGAATTATAACATGTCTTAGGACAAGACAGCTTACAATTTCACCATTGATGCTTTAAAATTACAAAATTAATTCTATAAATTCTAGCCTACATTTTAATTTTTCACCTGACCTAAATTATATATTATTTCTATTATTTCTTTTATACTTGATATATTAAAGCTCCAATGACAAGAAAATAAATAGCTAAATTATGCAAGCATGATTATTTATTAAAAAAAGACAAAAAATATATCAAGATGCTATCAATGGTTATTTTGGGAAAGTAGACATATAGGTGATTAGTTTCTTCTTTGTGCTTTCATCTATTTCCCAATTTTTCCTCAATGGTCACATATTACTTTTATAACCTTAGTAAGTTTAAAAATATTTTAATTGTGAAAACTTAAAACAAGTCCAAAGCACTTAGTAGATTATTAATACATTAAAATCACTTAAGTGTACTCCTATAAAAATAGACCCTATCAAGAGAAAGTAATTAGTTTCAAAGCCTCCTTTTCTCAAGGGAATACTCAAGCTTTGATTTAATAGCACAACACAAAGTTCCATTGAAACAGATACTTCTTGGCAGTTCAGTACAGGAATTTTATTTCTTGTGTATAGAGAAAGGAGAACTGGGAAATTCATACTTAGCGTCGCCATCCCTACCTTAGTTAAGATGTCTTAAAATATCCACCCATTCTTCACTGTTCATGCACCATCTGGACGCCTAAGTCAGAGAAAGGAAGAAAAAAGGAACATTGGACCATTTTGTGGCAAAATCTATCTGCATGATTGATGCTGGCTGCACAGAATCAATCTGCTGGGCTTCGTTTTGGCATTTTAAGCATGGACCCTTTTCCTCCTCCTATCTGACTCTTCAGAGATAAATTTCTAGGTCTAGGGCTTTACTGATTTTTAAAAAGAACTACTCCAGCTTCCTCTCCTCTTCTCTCTCTCCTTTTTTTTTCCCTCTAACTACCCCTTCTGCCCTCCTGACAGTGATGCTACCCCTTGACTCTGGGAGAATGAAGTGACCCCTTAAAGATACTCCTAAAGACACAGCTGACCCTCTGGTAATGGCAGTCCGTGCTCAGCTGTATTCATTTCCCTCAAGTTCTCTTCTGTGGATCAGGCACAACTGAACTTCAAAGACAAATACTGGGCACAGAAATGACACAGAGAGGGCAGAGGGGCATGAGAACTGGGCCTTGAGCACCTAAGTGCTGAAACAGATTTTCTTTGTTCTTAACTGATGCCTAGCTAATTGTTGGTGCTTAGTGAATGTGAAATAACAAAAATGTTACTATTAACAAAAATAATAGGATTTTAAGCAGAGAGATGTTTGGGAACCATTGTTCATAAAAAGCTAATGGATGGATTCTGGTATCTTCTTTGATCTTTTAAATGTCCTAGCTTGAAGAAATTTGTTAAAATGTGCCTCCTTTGGGGGGAGGGGGAGAGGGGTATAGCAGATCAAACAGGGAAACAAGTTCAATGAGAATTTTACTAAGAAGCCAGTTATTTAACATCAAATGTGACTCTGATGAGCTAATCTCACAAAACTAATTATAATTCCTACTCCAAGTACCTCTTTCCTCTGCCTCAGTTGGCTCTGGAGGGGAAATTATCTTGGATATGGAAAGTTGGGAAATCCTGAAATGCAGGAGTCACAGGTTTGATCCCTGGGTCGGGAAGATCCCCTGGAGAAGGGAATGGCAACCCACTCCAATATTCTTGCCTACAGAATTCCATGGACAGAGGAGCCTAGCAGGCTACAGTCCACGGAGTCACAGAGTTGGACATAACTGAGCAACTAAGCACCACAATGGAATATTAGTTGGGAGCAACATAAATGTTCTCATCCTGGCACTTTCTTGAAAGCTGAAACTAAATAGAATTCATGATTATTTCTAGTCACTTTTAAATTTCCCTTCTCACTGAGGAGTGAAAACAGATGTCATATGGCAACTTGGATGGGAGGAGAGTTTGGGGGAAAAGAGATACATGTATAAGTATAGCTGAGTCCCTTTGCTGTTCACCTGAAACTACCACAACATTGTTAATCATCTATATGCCAATACAAAATTTAAAAAAAGAAAAAAAAGAGTCTATCTAAAGTAAAAAGCTAAATAAGGCAGATTTAACAGAATCAATTCTCTTTCTGTATCTATGCTTACACGCATATATTATTATACATAATTCTCAAATTACTCACTACAACATTAAACTTAAAGCTGTAGCTGAAAAAAGAAAAAAGCTAAAGAGAGCTATCAAAAGAAAAAAGGTCATCAAAAATGGTAAAATATGGGTAACTGTAAAACTGAATGATAGAAGGCTCTTTACTTTTGTGTGTGGCTGAAATTTTTGATATTAATAATATAAGATTTTTGAAAGTTTAATACAAATGATAGCAATCTGTATCTTCACTTGGCCACAGAGTAGGTTGTGTGATCTCTGAAAAGTTGCATCTCTGCCCCTCAGTTCCCACACAATATAGAGAAAGTCTGGTTAGTCTGGATAATCTACAAGGTGTTTTTTCCTGCTTTTGATTTCTATGACAATTTCTTACTGTAGTCACATTTTTCATGCTACCTGCTAGATGTTAAAAATTTCATACTCATACATCTAGGGTAGACCCAAGAAATCAAATCTGTAAGACATGGCCTTAAATTCCAGATCTCATACACACTTGCTTTGCACAAGTCACTTCAACAGTCCAAGGCTCAGTTTTCTCCTCTGTAGAACGGGAATAACAGTAGTACTTGCTCCACTGGTTATTATAAAGATACCTTTGAAAAGTGCTTAAACACAAGGCTTGGCATCTTAAAGGCTCTCAGTAAATGTAAGCTTTTGCTGCATCTTAATGTGTTTCTTTCCAGTCTTTTTTTTAACTGTCTTTTCTTATTATCATGGCCATTCTCTTGCATTCTGAAATATCTATCCTCCATTCTGGCTGAAAAGGTAGAGGGTAAAACAAACTCACACACAGAAAGAAAAAGTTAGGGGTGTCTTGTACGTAGTTCACTAGTTTTTCTTGAAAGTATGTACCTGCTTTATATAAAGTACCAAGAAGTCAAAGTAGGATGCTATGACCCAGACATGCTTCAGAACTAGAACTCCACAGATTTTCTTTCTTAAGCTGTGGGGTTTTCATTTTCTAACAGGTGTTTATATTATGAGTATTGTTTTATTAAAGTACTGCAAGCACAATTCTGAGAGAAGCATTCCTGAGTTAATTTGTGCTTTCTCTTTGGAGATATGAGCAGTGGCCCCCAGGATATTAAAAGTCTGGATATTTAGTGTATAGTTTAATTAACAGCCCCTCTGATTTTAAAGCCAAAGATCAACTAACATCTAGTCTGAACAGATATGGCTTCAGAAAAAAAAGTTTAATCCTAACGATTCTTATATAAAAGCAACAAAAATTCAATCAGACAATGAACCATGACTTGAGTACTTGCAGTAAGAATTCACATATCTTATTTCTATTTTTAAAAAGCCCTGAGTCATAGGTAATATTATCCCCATTTTAAAGATGAGAAAATAGAGGTGGTAAGATTTCATAGCTTGTCCAAGGTCACAGAGCTAGTATGTGTAAGAAAGTAAATTCTGAGCACAGAACCCATTATTGGGAACATAATAAATTAACATCATCTTCCTGATAATGTTGAGGGTTTTTTTTTGTTTTTCCTGAAAAGAACTCATGGAGCTACTCTTCCACAGACTCTTTGCTGTCCAAAGCAGCAAATGTTCATTACTTCTCAGGCTAAGGATGCAATTCAAATACCTGCAACCATTTCATCTTATAATTACACCTTAGTTTTTACAAATCTACCCAATTTAGCTGGACTTTGCCAAATAAAAGCCCTAACTATCCACATGATAACAGAAGCATCATCCTTAATGTCAAGACTCCTCTGGTGAGATTAAAGGGCAGCTGACCATTATCTGCTAACTCAAGATGAAGCTGGCGGGAAGGGTTAGGCCAGTGCAGGCTGGCTGACAGTGTAGAAAAGACTACCCATTCTTTGAGGTAGCTAGAGGGAAAGACACTGCGTTACAGGGTTTGCAACCTTTGTTTTTTGCTCTTTACAGGATGACTTTGACCTGGGAAGAGGGCAGTAAAACAGACACGCTCATGCTAATGAGAGCATAAATGTATACAACCTTTTGGAAAACAAGTGTAGCAATAGGCAGAAAAAGCCTTAAAAAGTATTTTTGCTCTTGGACTCTAATTCCTCTTCCTGAATCTGTGACAAAGAAATGATCAGAAATAGAAAAGAACTTCATGTCCAATAATGGGAATGTAAATTTATACAAGCTTTTGGAAAACAAGTGTAAGAATAGGCGGCAGAAGCTTAAAAAAGTGTTTTTGCCCTTGGATTCTAATTTGCCTTGAATCTGTGACAAAGAAATTATTGGAATTACAGAAGGATCTTATGTCCAAATATGTTCATCACAATATTATTTCAAACAGAGAAGAAACCAAAACAATCCAAATATTTAATAAGCCAATATCTAAGCAAATAAAAGAATAACCACACAGTTAACTAATATGTCACCATTAAAACATATATTCATTAAGCAATTAAAAGTTATGTCAACATGAAAAATGGTTGTGCTATAGCGTTAAATTGAAAAAATTCAAATTTATAAACACTACATTTATAATTATTGTATTCACCTCTACGTGCCTCAGTTTCTTTGTACAATGTGACTTCTCTCTTCATAGGGTCACTATGAAGATTAGATGTTATCATAAAAGTACTTAGAGTAAGTAAATATTAGCTTTTAGCCATACAGTACAAGTACTGTCATCCTCATTTTATAGATGAGCCAATGAAAGCACAGAGACGAAAGCACAAGGTACAATAGGGTCCAGGAGCAACTGGCAGTCACTGAATTTGAACCTGCATGTGTCTGACACCAAGTCCATGTTTGTAACCACTATGGAATACCACCTCACAGAAAGAGGAAAGTCAGGAGGGGAAGTTAATGCAGATTGGAAGTTTTCAGATTGCAAAAAAAAGTTAATGCAGTTTTATAAATATTGTTTGAGATAAGTTGTTCAAAAACTATGTCAAAGATATCATGATTTTGAACTTCATATTATTTGATACTTCTATTTAGTATTTTTCAGAGAAAGGATTGCTCAAAGTTATGAAGAATAATCATATTGCAATATTGTTATCCAGAATTAAACTAAAACTAGGGGGCTTCCCTGGTGGCTCAGAGGTTAAAGCGTCTGCCTCCAATGCGGGAGACCCAGATTTGATCCCTGGGTCGGGAAGATCCCCTGGAGAAGGAAATGGCAACCCACTCCAGTATTCTTGCCTGGAGAATCCCATGGACGGAGAAGCCTAGTAGGTTACAGTCCACGGGGTCGCAAAGAGTCAGATACGACTGAGTGACTTCACCTCAGCTTAAACTACAACTAACATCAATTTGAGTGGAAGAGCAGCAAGGAATCTAAGGGGAGGAACTCAAAACATTTGTGAAAAAGTAAAACTTACATTTAGAGAAGAAGGATGAAACAAACAAGAGATGAGAGGAGTTGGAAAATCATTACCTAAAGAAAATCGGTGTAGAAAGTTGCTGCAATCTTGCTCCATAAATTCCTAAGGGAAGCTTACACACAAAGAGTGGGACAGAGGGAAGCTACTGGGGGCTGGCTGAGGAAATGAAAGGAAGATAAACACCCTCAGGACAGGAAGATATTGGCAAAATAACTGAATTAGTGGAATTTTCATGGTAATAGTTAAGGTTTCAAGGGCAACTGTGCCCTGGAAAAGAATAAAACTGATCAATGAGAAATGGTCAATCATCTGTCAGGCTTGAAAGAAATGTGTGACTTAGGATCTCAGAACTGCCATCTGTATATCTTTTAGATTTTATATATGTAAACACAAATATGAACTATACAAACATACATACACATTAGAAATAGGCATAAAGTAAGTGGGCTAAGAAATAGCTCTTTGGAGGATTTAGTGAGGAGACAGATCACACTTCCCTTTATTATTTTTAAAATATTAATATCTAACCAGTTATTCATTTTAAGGATGACACTTTATCTAATTTTGCATAATGTGCAATAGGTCATCCCAGGCTCTAAAGATTCTGGAGGATTTTTAGTACATTGGCTTGGAGCATAATCTCTGACCATGCTTTGCATCCCCACTCCAATACTTACTAGCAATGCAATTGTGAACCATCTAACTTCTTTGAGCTTGAATTTCCTCACCTGTAAAATGAGAATGAAATAATACCCAACATACCAAACTGAAGATTTTTACACATAAAAGCACAATATAGTGCTTAACCAAATACCTGACACAAATAAAGAACTCTGCAAATGTTCAGCTCAGCTCAGCTCAGTCGCTCAGCCGTGTCCAACTCTTTGCGACCCCATGAATCACAGCACTCCAGGCCTCCCTGTCCATCACCATCTCCCGGAGTTCACTCAGACTCACCTCCATCGAGTCAGTGATGCCATCCAGCCATCTCATCCTCTGTCATCCCCTTCTCCTCCTGCTCCCAATCCCTCCCAGCATCAGAGTCTTTTCCAATGAGTCAACTCTTCACATGAGGTGGCCAAAGTACTGGAGTTTCAGCTTTAGCATCATTTCCTCCAAAGAAATCCCAGGGCTGATCTCCTTCAGAATGGACTGGTTGGATCTCCTTGCAGTCCAAGGGACTCTCAAGAGTCTTCTCCAACACCACAGTTCAAAAGCATCAATTCTTCGGCACTCAGCTTTCTTCACAGTCCAACTCTCACATCCATACATGACCACTGGAAAAACCATAGCCTTGACTAGACGGACCTTTGTTGGCAAAGTAATGTATCTGCTTTTTAATATGCTATCTAGGTTGGTCATAACTTTTCTTCCAAGGAGTAAGTGTCTTTTACTTTCATGGCTGCAGTCACCATCTGCAGTGATTTTGGAGCCCCCCAAAATAAAGTCTGACACTGTTTCCACTGTTTCCCCATCTATTTCCCATGAAGTGGTGGGACTAGCTGTTATCAATTGTAACAACACATCAAAAAGGCTCCAAGCTCCTTGAGGGCAGGGACTCTGTCAGTTTTTTGTATTTACCTACCAGTGTCTTTCACAATTTCTGATACAGAGTAAGCAAGCCTCACCCAAATAGTTATGAAATGACAGAAAAGGAGAGGAGGAGGCAGGGAGAAGTTTAGCATATGGGAGAACATAAACTCTTGAGAGTCCCTTGGACTGCAAGGAAATCCAACCAGTCCATCCTAAAGGAGATCAGCCCTGGGTGTTCTTTGAAAAGAACGGTGCTAAAGCTGAAACTCCAGTACTTTGGCCACCTCATGTGAAGAGTTGACTCATTAGAAAAGATTCTGATGCTGGGAGGGATTGGGGGCAGGAGGAGAAGGGGACAACAGAGGATGAGATGGCTGGATGGCATCACTGACTTGATGGACCTGAGTCTGAGTGAATTCCAGGAGATGGTGATGGACAGGGAGGCCTGGCGTGCTACAATTCATGGGGTTGCAAAGATCTGGACACGACTGAGTGACTGAACTGAACTGAAACTAACGTGAATTTTAATCCTAACAAGAGATTTTAAGTGGGAAGCCTTTCAGTCTTCATCACTCCTTCAGTTATTAATTCATTCAAAAAATATGGAAAGATGGTGCTGAAGAGACAGAAATAGACAAATGGGGAAGATTCTCTAACCTCACATTAGCTACAATATGGCAGGGAACACAGACATTAAACTAATAATTATGGAAAGCAGTAGGGTAGAGTTGGGCTTCCCAGGTGGCTCAGCGATAAAGAATCTGCCTGCCAACGCAGGAGACACGGGGGATGTAGGTTCAATCCCTGGGTCAAGAAGATCCTTTGGAGGAAGAATTAGTAACCCCACTCCAGTATTCTTGCCTGGAAAGTTCCATGGACAGAGGATCCTGGTGGGTTACAGTCCATAGGGTCGTACAGAGCTCGATACAACTTAGCAACTGAGCACACACATAGGGCAGAGTTGCCTAAATGTAGGTTCTTCTATTTTGTTTCTTAATGTAGGTTCTTTAGAGTCAAGGAGCTGTGGGTGATTATTCAAATCTGAGTCCAGAAGGAAGAGGTTAATTGACTGGCCCAAGATTACAAAGAGTCAGACATGACTGGGCCACTGAACACACGCACACACACAAGATCACACAATTAGTTCATTACAAACCTAATGGGGGAAACAATACAGAGAACTTGAGTTTCTTCCCCGTGACCCAAACCCAGTCCCAGAAATAGTTTGGATGTGTAGCTATTTGAATTGGCACTTGCCCTAGCCTGGCATTTTTGCTTCTTCATTTGTTCTTGTTGTAGGTATAATATTAATATTCACTTATGTATGACTGCTTTTCCTATCAGAGTACAGGCTATGTGTGAGGACTGTATCTGTCTTGCTCATCATAAGACTTTTCAGCAAGAGTCTCTGGAATAGTGCTGTCCAATAACGTAGCCACAGCCACATATGGTTACTGAATACTTGAAATGGGGCTGATTCAAATTAAGATGTGTTGCAAATATAAAATAAACACTGATTTTGAAGACACGAGAAACAGTTTTGAACATTTTTATATTTATTATCTATACAGAATATTTTTGGGCTTCCCTGGTGGCTCAGACTTTAAAGATTCCACCTGCAATGCAGGAGACCTGGTTTTGATCCCTAGATTGGGAAGATCCCCTGGAGGGTGGCATGGCAACCCGCTCCAGTATTCTTGCCTGGAGAATCTCCATGGACAGAGGAGCCTGGCAGGCTATCGTCCATGGGGTCACAAAGAGTTGGACACAACTAAGCACACAGAATACTTGGAGTCTATCAAGTTAAACAGAATTGTTGTTCAGTCACTCAGTCATGTCTGATTCTTTGCAACCCCATGGATTGCAGCATGCCAGGCTTCCTTTTCCTTCACTATCTTCTGGAGTTTGTTCAAATTCATGTCCCTTGAGTCGGTGATCTAACCATTTCCTCCTCTGCCACCCTATTCTCCTTTTGCCTTCAATCTTTCCCAGGATCAGGGTCTTTTCCAATGAGTTGTCTCTTTTGTGTCAGTTAAATATATAATTGAAATTAGTTTTACTGGTTTACTTTTCCTTCTTTAATGTGGCTACTAGAAAAAAATAAATTATATATGTGGTTCACATTTGTGGCTTACATTATATTTCTATTGGACAAAGACGATGCACCATAAATTTTTTCTGGGTAAATGAGTGAATGATCGAGAAGCCTTTTAAGGTTTTAAAAAGACTGAAACTAGTGCATAACTTGTAGAATTATGCCTAACTTCTGGATGACATATATAGGTCTCTTTTATAATTGGGAAGTCTAGAAGGGTAATCTGGATATTACACCCTATGTTCTTTGGCAGCTAAACCACCAGTAATAGAGTTTGTAAGGCATAAAAGCTTGAAATACCATATATTTTTCCCAGAAAAAAAAAAAAGTGCCAGTCATGTGTGGAAAAGCAAAGAAGATTACAATCTTATTACAAGATTAAAACTTCATAACAGAGTACATCCAAGCAGGCCAAACCAAAAAGTCTATGGAGAACATGTATTATATTAAACCATGAGTTATTTTATGTGGGCCTGAAACTGTGGGAAGGAAATGAGAAGGAAAATTACAGAGGCAATAGAAGAAAACGGAATTTTATAGCATTTGGAGATAATCTTTGAAGAAAAATGCTCAAAGTAATGCTTTTGATGATGAAAAGAAAAAAATGCTCAAGAAGCCAATAATTTTCTAAGCTATCCAAAACAGCCCCAAAACACATGGGAAGGAAAAAAATTAGGAAACAAGGAAGGAAAATAGTGGGAAAAAAGCATCTGGGAACTCATATTCTAAAATGGCAACAGTGATGCTCTCTAGATGGTGAGATTGTAGATGTTTTAGTTTTCCACTGTGCTTTTCTTCATTTTTCCAAAATTTCCATAACAAAGTATGACCATGCAATCAGAAAAAAACCACAAAAACCATTTCTTAATTAAAAGAATAAAGAAAAGGTTGAAGCTTAACCTAGTGACGGAATGACAAGTCAGAAAGAGAATGGACAATATGTGGCAAGCCTGGAACCAAAAACCATCAGGTGGCTGAGCAGAGTCTGACACAGAGAAAACCAAGAAGATCAAATAGCTGCAAGAATGATGGAGTGGGTACCAGCAGGGAGTGGGCCAGTGAAAGACCACAATCAAGAAACTGGGACTCAACCTTCGAAGCTTGAGGTGACAGAACTGAGGGAACAAGACAAATGAACCAACTTTCAAAGTTAAAATGATGATGGATAGACCTGGGAGCAGCCAAAGCCTAAAAAGGAAAGAAAGATCCCAGGAAAAGTCCTGAACTTTATCAGGTTCTTTTCCTGAGATTGAATGAGAAGGTAGAGCGAGATCAGTTAATTGTATAGTGTCTGTTATTATACAATTTATACATTATATAATTTCAACTAGAAAATGTTAAGCTGTTCACATACCAAAACTTGCTAAATGCAAAGGAAATGTATCTAGACTTAGATCTCTTTCTGATAATACTGCCTGTAAGTTAGTTTGAGGAATCATTCATTCCACACATATTTATTTGAAACTTACTCTTTTCTAGGGGCTAAAAGGAAGAGGTCTAAAACAGGAACCCAGAAGTGTGGCAACAGCCCCTGGTTGCTCTGATTTCCTGTATCTATGAACTGAATGGATGACACATTGTGTCATCATGATACATTATTTCTAATAGGAACCAGATTCTCAAAGCACAGTGTGCTGCCTTGACATGACTAAAGGCTTTTTAAAATCCCTCGTATTTAGACTATATTAGATGTTCAATGAAAGTTTAATACAGAAAGATTTGGACCATTGGGAAGCCATGAATGATGGTATGTTCTCTATAGCATCTGCATTAGCATCTGATAGTCTTGGTTTTTAACAACAAAGAAGAAAATTCAGAGTATCAAAGGATCGATAGAGTACCCAGTTTCTAGTCCTGGTCATGTAACTAAATGAGCCAGACAAAAGGTAAAAGTACATCAAAGCAAGTATATTCAGACCTAAAAACTATACACTTTCTAAATGGTACTGTCAAACTGAATCACATAACTTGGCATATATACTTTTAATCCATTTTTATAATAAGTATCCTTATTATAAATAAGGATATTAATAAGTATCCTTCAAACACAAACTCAATCTCCTTCCTGGAAATTGTTCTGGTGATGTCTTTGGCAAATCTTCATTCTGTTTACATGATAGGAAATGTATAAGATAAAAGTTTAACAGTAGCATACGGATCTCTCTCCTACCACCATCCACAGCTTTAATCACAAAGCTTCCCAAGGATGGAAATCCAGAAAAACCTAGGAATGAGGATGGATAACTTTTAAGAAAGAATGGGAGTCCACTATTGGACAGCATGACTGCCAAACCTTTTGGGCATAACCTCAAGACACAACTTTAAATAGCAGAATAGCCACATCTTCCTCTTTTATTTTATTTTTGGTTAAAGAAGCGTTTTGTCCATTAAGTGGTTAAAACTTAAGATTACCCATCCAAGGAGTAGGAAATGAAGGTTCTCAGTTTGATGGACAACAGCTCAGAGATCCCTGATGTCCCAAAATATTAGGTTTCTCTTCTAATAATGTTGGAAATATTGCCTACTGTCATGATTAATCTGAGCCACAGCACAAGCTGATTGTAGGTGACACAGTCACAGAGCAGTGCCCGTGTTGGTTTCCACACACCGTCAAATCTGCTACAAATGCAGGGGTGAATGGGAGAGAACTGTGATACCAGGTTTCCCACTGGCTAATAGATTGTGACATGGAAGAAGGAAACCTTTATTTTAATTCAAAAAACAAAAGCCAAATAGCAAAACTTATGTACGTGCTGAACTTTTTTTTCTTCCTCAAGTGGAAAACATTGACTTGCTAACAACTCTTGGCTGGCATCAAGGGAAAGTGGAGGTATTTGCAGATGTGGAGGAAGACATACAAAACATTTTTCGAATCAAAGGCTTGAATTATTGCACTGGGTTCATGAAGTTTCACAGGCATCTAGACACACCATTGTCTTCGCCCTGAAACAAGCTGCCCTTTCTGTTCAAGAAAGAAAACAACCCAATGTTTCTTACAATCAGATCTGTATGTATCAGAGAGCTATCTATATTTTGAAATTCTTTGCATTGTCTGTGGAAGGGTGTGCTGTTGGGATCCAACAATGGCAACATTGATTTTAGGATTTTTGAATTTTGGTTATACAGAGCAAACAGTGAAAGAAAACTGCCGGCTTTCAGAACTACAACAGTGCTCTTACACAAACTCACTTCTCTCCTGGCTGTTTTACATAGCCAAAGATCAATACTGCTCATTCAGCCAATGTTATTAACCCCATTTATCAGCTTCTCCCTTAAGGAAAAAAAAAAAAAATTTGAAAGGATCTTGCCGACAAAGTTATGTCATCTTCCGCTCGTTCAGTTGTGGAGTGGATAATTCACTTTGTTGTGCACCCCCAACAATTGAGCCTTGTTTATGAAGTTACATTTATTAAGTGAAAGTATTTGGAAACTGATGGTACATTCAAGCTTGGTTGCCATGGGCAGTAATCACGGCAGAAAGTCATGACCTCCCCGTTATGCAGCAAGTAACTAATTGAAATGATACAAATTACTCTGATTCTCAGACTGCCAATTTAGAGCCTGGTTCTGGTCAAGGGTCAAATGAGCTTCTATTCACGAAACTATGTTTGAAGTAGCTGCTACCATAGCAAGGGGGTTCAGTGTGGGCATTGCTGCTCCTTTGGACTTTACCACATACTGTGGCGAGTCAGTAAAGCAAGGAGTTTCAAACCCTACCTTCTCCAGCACATCAAAAGCATACTGTTGTCATTCAGTTTGTGCTACTTGTCAACAGCACCGGACATGGTTTGCTAAACTTTACTGGCTAGAAATAAATGTTGTATTCAGAAGCCACTTAGGGAATCCGTCCTCCTTAGCCTGCATATTTTGTCGGCTTTCTGATATGCCCACGGCAGAGGAAACCAAATGCCGTAAACTCAATATGGAATGATTCTCAACTTATCCATTCCCATCAAGTGTCATCCCTTTCCGCTTCTCTCTGCCCCGGCACATATACACATTCCTGCCAAATAAATACGATAAATTAAAAGCCTAAAAGGTAGATAGTGTGCAAGCTCTTTCTCCAAAGCATAATCAGGATGATTATCCCTATTTGAGAAATGACACTAAATGTTAATCTGATTGAATCTAGGAAATGTGGCAATAAAGAGTTAATAATTTACAGAGAAACTGTTCTTCAGAAAATTCTAAGTGAATGCCCACGAAATGAATTTCAGGAATTGTGCTCAAAGGCACATAAGATATTCGACAAAAGCAATGGCTTACTTGGAATATGTTTTTCACCATACCCAAACTATTTGTTTTAAGGAGGCATTCTGGTACATATATGTGTATGAAGGCACACACAGTTTGTTTGAAAAATATGTAGAAAAAAGGAGAAAATAGCTCCTTGAGTCAACTGAAAATAATAGGAAACCACTTGAGTGTTTAAATTTTAGCCTAAAGATTGGTTTCAAGTATACTCAATGCTGTTTCTAAAATCAGATTTACCTGCAATTAATACATATAGAAAATGCATAAATTTTCATTGAATTTTTTCTTCTTTAAAAAAAAATTGTCTATTTATTTATTCATGGCGGCACTGGGTCTTTCCTGCTGTGACTGGGCTCTCTCTAGCTGTGGTGAGTGGAGGCCACTCTCCAGTTGCGACGTGCCAGCCTCTCATTGCAGTGGCCTTTTTTGCTGCAAGGTACTGGCTCCAGGACTCACGGCTCAGTAGTTAGGGCACACGGGCTTAGTTACCCATGGCAAGTGAGATCTTCCTGGACCAGGGATCAAACCTATGTCTCTCGCATTGGCAGGCAGATTCTTAATGACTAAACCAGCAGAGAAGTCCCTCTTCTTTTTTTTAACAGCAGAAATTTTTCAGGTGATACAAAATTTACCAAGCAAAGAGGTACGAAGCTATGTTGGACATCCTCTGTAGCCTGTTCCCCTTAGCACCCTACCAGACGCTACCTAACTTAGAATAGTTCCCAAATTTCAGCAGTTTCAAAGAAAGGCAAAACATAGGGGAATCCTTTTCAAGTGCCATGAATAGGCTATCTCCAAATTTGCACTAGAACAGCAAGGTAGTAAAATTAAACTGCAAAATAGCTTCAACATTCTGCAAGCCACTGGTCACTGTACTTCACATTTCCGGTCAGCAGACACTAGTCTAGGTTGAAGGTAGAACCTGGGTGCTCAAATTCACACTTTTGATCAAATCAAGAGTATCACCTGGAAGCTTCTGTAGGAATAATGGGCTCAAGTTGAAGAACTTTGTTTAAAGAATCAGTGATGTAACACCAGTCCAATGTCCCCGTAGAACAGAGTGGTTAAAAACACTAACTTTATCCACAACCAGAGTTGAATTCAAATCCCAACTCTGCTACTTACTATGAATCATGGGCAAATAATTCAAATTCTTTTGACATCAAATTTCTCATTTTGTATAAAGAACATTTTAATACAATGTCTGGTGTAGAGTAAGTGCCTTTTTCCATTATAGCTCTTATTATTATAAAATGTAAAAATCCCTGCTAAAACAGACAATGCTGGAATAAAACCCAGAATCTTCAAACAAAATCTTCTAGTTAAACTTTCCAGTCAATTAGGTAGTTTACTATTATAATAGCTGTAGAAATTCACAGCTATTTATTCTATTGCAAAGATTCTAAATCTCAGAAATAAAGTTTATTTTTCATTAATTAGCTCATTAAATAAACAGGCCCTGAAATAATACACTAGTAAAACCAACATGATTCCTGCCCTCATCCAACTTCAACCCAGCAAGCAGGTAAATCAACAAGCATAGTGATCCTTGAAATGAGAGTGTTACGAGAGTTCAGAGTATGGGACCTAGTCTGTCTAGTTATATCTTGAATAGAGTCTTACCACTTACAATTGACTAGAAGTAGTAAGAATTTTTGTCATGTGTGTTTCTCTAAGAAGCTCTTTTTCCATTCTAAGGCAACTCTCCCCAAGAGAGAGACAAGTGTATTGAACTTTCTTGCCACAGTGCTGCTCCCTACCCTCTAGCCTTTATTTTTTGGGGGAATATAGTTGTGTTACAATGTTGCATCAGTTTCTACTGTACAGCAAAGTAAATCACTTATTCATACACATATATCCCATCTATTATGGATTTCCTCCCCATTTAGCTTACCACAAAACATCAAGTAAAGTTCCTTGAGCTATACTATAGGCTCTAATCTGTTATCTATTTCATACATAGTTATCAGTAGTGTATATATGCCAGTTCCAATCTCCCAATTCCATCCAACCCTCCCCCTTCTCCCTTGGTACCCACATTTGTTCTCTATGTCTATGGCTCTACTTCTGCTTTGCAAATTGCAAATAAGGTCATCTATGGGGTCACACAGAGTCGGACACGACTGAAGCGACTTAGCAGCAGCATGTCATTTTTCTAGATTTCGCATATGTGCATTAATATACGTTACTTATTTTTCTCTTTCTGACTTCACTCTGTATGACAGTCTCTAGGTCTATCCATGCCTCTACAAATAACCCAATTTCGTTCCTTTTATGGCTGAGTATCATTCCATCATATACATGTTTCACATCTTCTTTAGTCGTTCTTCTGTTGATGGACATGAGGTTACTTCCATGTTCTGGCTACTTTAGATAGTGCTGCAATGAACATTGGGATGCATGTTCCACTTTGAATTATGGTTCTCTCTGGGTATATGCCCAATAATGGGATTGCTGGGTCATATGCCTACTCACCAGTCTTATTTCAAGCTGGTCTGTGGACCATTACCTCAGCCTTTCCACCTCTGGGCTTTTCCTCATGCTTCCTAGTCCCTCTGCTGACCTGTAGTACCTTTCCCTATCCTTCCATCCTCAAACATCCTAATCATTTTCAGCTTTCAGACTCACCTCTAATGTCAACTTCTCCATGAAGCTTTTCCCAGTTCCCCAAGTAAATTGTTATCTTTCCTTCTTTGGATTTCCCAGATAACCACAATGATGTAATCACTCACCTAGAGCCAGACATCCTGGAGTGAGAAGTCAAGTGGGCCTTAGGAAGCATCACTACGAACAAAGTTAGTGGAGGTGATGCAATTCCAGTTGAGCTATTTCAAATCCTAAAAGAAGGTGCTGCACTCAATATGCCAGTAAATTTGGAAAACTCAGCAGTGGCCCTAGAACTGGAAAAGGTCAGTTTTCATTCCAATCCCAAAGAAAGGTAATGCCATAGATTGTTCAAAATACCAGACAATTGCACTCCTTTCACATGCTAGCAAAGTAATGCTCAAAATTCTCCAAGCTAGGCTTCAACAGTATGCAAACTGAGAACTTTCAGATGTTCAAGCTGGTTTTAGAAAAGGCAGGGAAACCAGAGATCAAATTGCCAACATTATTGGATCATAGAAAAGGCAACAGAATTCCAGAAAAACATCTACTTCTGATTCATTGACTATGTTAAAATCTTTGACTGTGTGGATCACAACTGTAGAAAATTCTTAAAGAGATGCAAATACCAGACCACCATACCTGCCTCCTGTGAAACCTGTACGCAGGTCAAGAAGCAACAGTTAGAACTGGACATGGAACAATGGACTGGTTTCAGATTGGGAAAGGAGTACGTCAAGGCTGAATATTGTTATCCTGCTTATTTAACTTTTATGCAGAGTACATCATGTGAAACGCCAGGCTGGACGAAGCACAAGCTGGAATCAAGATTTCCAGGAAAAATATCAATAACCTCAGACATGTAGATGATATCACCCTTATGACAGAAAGCAAAGAGGAATTAAAGAGCCTCTTGATGAAGGTGAAAGAGGAGTGAAAAAGCTGGCTTAAAACTCAACATTCAGAAAATGAAGATTATGGCCTAAGTCCCATCACTTCATGGCAAATAGATGGGGAAACAATGGAAACAGGAACAGACTTTATTTTCCTGGGCTCCAAAATCACTGCAGATGGTGACTGCTGTCATGAAATTAAAAGATGCTTGCTCCTTGGAAAAAAAGCAATGACAAACCTAGATAGCATATTAAAAAGCAGAGACATCACCTTGCCAACAAATGTCTGTACAGTCAAAGCTATGGTTTTTTCCAGTAGTCATGTATGGATGTGAGAGTTGGACCGTAAAGAAGACTGAATGCCAAAGAATTGATGCTTTTGAGTTGTAGTGTTAGAGAAGATTCCTAAGAGTCCCTTGGACAGCAAAGAGATCCAACAAGTCCATTCTAAAGGAAACCAGTCCTGAATATTCATTGGAAGGACTGATGCTGAAGCTGAAACTCCAATCCTTTGGCCACCTGATGCAAAGAGCCAGTTCATTAGAAAAGACACTGATGCCGGAAAAGATTGAAAGCAGGAGGAGAAGGGGACACAGAGGATGAGATGGTTGGATGGCATCACCAACTCAATGGACATGAATTTGAGCAAGCTTCGGGAGTTGGTGAACGACAGGGAAGCTTGGAGTGCTGCAGTCCATGGGATCGCAAAGAGTCAGACACAACTGAGTGACTGAACAACAATTACAAGGTAAGACAGACATTTTAAAAATGATTAAAACTACCAGTGCCCAAATTCTTAAATGGACAAAAGAACTGAACAGATATTTTACAAGAGAAAGTATGCAAATGGTCAATAAGCCCCAAATCATTAGTTATTAGAAAAGTATAAATTAGAAATCACAGTGAGATATTATGATTTCTCACCAACCATCTGCTAAAATTAAAATGACTGACAATACTTAGTTTTGATGAAGATGTAGGAAACTGGAACTCTCATGTACTACTGTTGGGAATGTAAAATGGAGCAACCACACTGGGAAATTTTGGCAGTTTCTTATTAAGTTAGATATACTTTATGACACAGCAGTTCTACTCCTTGGTATTTACCTCCCCAAAATGAAAACATATGTTTAGCAAAGGGTGTATTCAAATGTTTACTGAAGTTGTATTCACAGCAGTTGAAAACTGGAAACAATTCAAATTTCTTCCAGCATGGATAAATAAGTTGCAATATATCCATTCAATGGAATACCACTTAACAATAAAATGGAATGGACTACTAAAATGCAACAATATGGGTAAATCTGAAAAACACTGTGAACAAAAGAAGCCAAGCACAAGGGAATACATATTGCATAATTCCATTTATACCATATTCTAGAAAGAGCAAACTAACCAATAGTCATGGAAAACACAGTGTTACCTGTGGCCAGGATTGAAAGGAGGATAGAAAGCATGAGGGAACTTTTGAGAATTATGGAAATGTTCTGTATCCTGATGCTGGTGGTCACACTGTATATATGTATTTCAAAACTCATTGAATTATATACTTTAAATGGATGTACTCTGTTATATGTAAATTGTACCATATTAAGATTGATTTTTAAAAGCTATCAAGAGTATTGCCAAGAGAAATACAGGCTGCATCAATTGATAAACTAGATCTTAAAATAAATAAAAATGTCTGATTAACTATATAATTTGGTTTTAACATACTGCTATATATAAAGTAGATAACTAATAAGGACATACTGTACAGCACAAGGAAATCTACCCGATACTCTGTAATGACCTATATGGCAAAAGAATCTAAAAATGAGTGGATATATGTGTAATTTACTCACTTTGCTGTACAGCAGAAACTAACACAACATTGCAAACCAACTATACTCCAATTAAAAATTAAAATTTTTCTTAAATTTGGTTTTAATCTGATATTGTCTTTAAAAAAATTATTCCTAGTATGTGCTTCATAACCAAATTATCACCTTTTTGAGGGCATAGAAGGAAAGGAAATTCATGTTTATTAAATACCTTCTATAAGCCTGGCATCGTGCTAAGAGATTTATGTAGGATATCTCACTTAATACTAACATTAATCCTGAGAGATAGGTATTATTTCCACCTCTTTATAGTTAATGCAATTAGGTCTCAGAAATTGTTACTTGCTCAAGGTCACACAGTTTGCCAAGGTGGTCCAGAGTCCGAACTCAAATCTGTCTCCCTTCAAAGCCCAAACTCTTTTTAGCTCTCTGAGTGATCATGGTTGACATTTCTCTGTGACTGTTTATCCTTCTTTTCCTTTCTGGAACATCCCTCTGCCTCTTCTCCTCTACCTGATTTCTTCATGCTTCAAAATCCAGCTTAGGGCCCCTTTTCTGACATAGAAATTTTACTTTTTTCTGAATTCTCAGACCAACAACTATCTTTGTGACTCAACTTGGAATTTAATCTTAAAATGGCTTATTTAAGCATCTAATTACTTAATGCATAGGTCTTGTCTCCCCAACTGGGTTGCAATTTCCTTGCAGGCAGGGATGTATTTTAACTATAGTAACACATAGACACTGAAATCATAATGATTTTAACTAATGTCTCCCTCGTGAGAAGTCCAACAAGTCATAGCGGAGGAAGAGTTCTCTGAAAAGTTAGCCAACATGGTTCTATAATTGTGATGCTCTTAATTATACATGGGGCTTTTTAATTTAAAATTTCTGTGTATTAATTTCGTAACCTACAACTTTACCAGGTTCATTGATAACCTCTAGTAGTTTTCTGGTAGCGTCCTTGGGATTTTCTATGTATAGGATCGTGTCATCTGCAAGCAGTGACAGTGTAACTTCTTTTCCAATTTGGATTCCTTTTATTTCTTTTTCTTCTCTGATTGTCATAGCTAGGACTTTCAAAACTACGCTGAATAAAAGTGGCGAGAGTGGACACCCTTGTCTTGTTTCTGGCCTTAGAGGAAATGTTTTCAGCTTTCTACCATTGAGTATAATGTTAGCTGTAGGTTTGTCGAATATGGTCTTTATTATATAGAGGTATGTTCCCTTTATAACCACTTTCTGGAGAGTTTTTATCATAAATGGGTACTGAATTTTGTCATAACCTTTTCCTGCATCTAGTGATCATTGGGCTTCCCTGGTGGCTCAGATGGTAAGAAATCTGCCTGCAATGCAGGAGACCCAAGTTTGATCCCTGGGTTGAAAAGATCCCCTGGAGAAGGTAATGGCAACCCACTCTTGTATTCTTGACTGGAAAATTCCATGGACAGAGGAGCCTGGCGGGCTACAGTCCATGAGCCAGACACAACTGATCAACTTCCACTTTAATTATACATACCATATACCAGCAATAGGCTAAGTGCTTCACAGATGTTAGTTTATTTTTTTCTTTTTTCTTTTAAAATTAATTTTTAAACAGCTGTGTGTGTGTGTGCACACACACACTCAATTGTGTCTAACTCTTTGCAGTCCTATGAACTGTAGCCCACCAGGCTCCTCTGTCCATGAAATTTTCCAGGCAAGAGTACTGGAGTAGGTTGCCATTTCCTACTCCAGGAGATCTTCCCAACGTAGGGATCAAACCCACGTCTCTTGCATCTCCTGCATTGGCAGGTGGATTCCTTACTACTGTGCCACCTGGGAAGCCTTTAAACAGCTTTATTGAGGTATTATTTCATACCAAAGAAGTTCACCCACTTTAGATATATAACTCAATAATTTTTTGTAAACAGCAGTTGTACAGGCATCACCATGGTCCTGTTTTAGAATATTTCTGTTACTCAAAAGGGATGCGTCATATCCAGTTGCAGTTAATCCCTGTTCTCACTCCCTGCCTTAGGGAACTATGAATCTACTTTCTGCCTCTATAGATTTGTCTTTTCTGGATGTGTAGTGTAAGTGGGATAATACAGTTTGTAGTCTTGGGTATTTAGCTCTTTTCACTTAACATGTTTTAGGGGTTTACCCATGTTATCGTTCATTCTTGTTTATTACTGAATAGTATTCCGTGCATAGGTCTATCATTGTTTATCCAGTCACCAGTTGGTGAACATTTGCATTCATTAACTTGGACCATTTCCAATGTTTTACTTTCATGAATGTTGCTAGCTTACAATATCTCTCTGAGATACTTTGGTCTTCATTTTACAAATGAGAAGAATCAAGGCTCAGAAAAGTAATTGTCTTGCTCAAGATCAAATAGCTAGTGAGTCATGAAGTGTAGTATTTCTAACTCTAAAGCCCTTGCTGTGACAGTAGTTTTCAGATTTGGGAATTTTGTTGACCTGAAAATTTTAAAAACAGCTTTTTTTAATGTGATAATAAACCTAAGTTTGTCATCTTTTGTATTTTGTAAAGAGCATTTGAAAAAACAACTACCATCTACCACCAGCTGCTGCTGCTGCTGCTGCTGCTGCTGCTGCTAAGTCGCTTCAGTCGTGTCTGACTCTGTGTGACCCCATACATGGCAGCCCACCAGGCTCTGCCGTCCCTGGGATTCTCCAGGCAAGGACACTGGAGTGGGTTGCCATTTCTTCTCCAATGCATGAAAGTGAAAAGTAAAAATGAAATTGCTCAGTCATGTCCAACTCTTAGCAACCCCATGGGCTGCAGCCTACCAGGCTCCTCCACCAGCATCACTTCATAAAAAAAAGGATATCTTTAATGCCTAAAGTTGAAAAATTAATTAGGCTTTATAGGAAAGCTACATTGCCCTTATTTTTCTCATTTCTCTGCAAAGAGTTAGTGAAGATAAGCCCTCATTTAAGAACTATGTCTAGTCACTCAGCTAATTAGTAGGGCTATAAACTGTGCTAAACTGAATTAGATGACATACTTTGAGATGCTTTTTAAAATGATGTTAGATAAACTGCTTTACTTGTTTATAACAAATAACAAGTGTTAGGTACACAGTTAATAACAGTCTTATTAACTTATTTCAATTGTCTACAACAGATCCCCCCAAAGGCTTGTTCTTTGTATAACAGCACAGTGAAGTGGCCTCTCTTTTCCAGGAATAGAGGGTTTAATCCCATCATACATTTATCAACAGTTCCTATGTCCTCAAGGAACTATATTCCAAAACTCCCCAAACCAATTCTTCTGTAGCCACACAAGAGCCAGTTTAGCTTATAGACTCCTTCCCTAAGAACCAAGAAGTATATATAAAGGCCTTGGATGGTAATTCCATGGCAACAGATTTGAAAGATTGCCTTCAAATCCAGCTTTCATGGAGGCTGAAAGAAACACTGAAGTCTTGCTGACATTCGTTTCGTGGTTCCCATCCAGGTCCCAGTGGAACAAATGCCATAATTAGCCCTCAGAAGAGAGGCCAGAGATTGACGATGAGGTCCCCCCAGTCATGCCTCGAGGCCTTGCTAGACTGGGACGCTCACATTGTCGCTCTCTGCTTTGTAGCTGTTTGTGCAAGAACAAAAGGACTTCAGTCTGCCTTGCTATTAATCCAACTTCACAAGCATGAAATTTACAGACACACACCAGAATTCATCACTGAAACCTTTTCCCCTTGTCATGTTCAGCTGCTGAAAAGTGGGCACACTCTTGGATATGAATGTTAATAAAAGAAAAGATTAAAAGAAAGAATGAACAAGCTTTCTGAATCAGCTCTGGGTTCCCTCCCCTCTGCCCCCAGCTACAGGTCGACATCTTGGGAGTCTGACTTTTTGGGGGAGAATGTAAATCTCTCCATAGCATCTAGGGTGGCAATATTTTTGTTAAATTTTATCATCACCTGAAAGTCAACTACTTTCTTTTAATAAATAAAATACATCTATAATGGAAGACCAATAATTCAATCTGTAAAGTGAATTATAAAAAAAAAAAAGAATAGCACTCAAGAGTCATAAAGTGAACATTATTTGATTAGAACCAAACCAGTAGTATCAACTGGTTTTGCTCATTTAACCTGTCTCCTCATCACCATACACCCATCATTTAGCTGCAGGGTGGATGTGTTCACACTGAACTATTAATCTGTTTCAAAATGCCATAACATTTCCATGAAGAACTTCCTAATTTTTTTTTCAGAAATTAAATGTCTGTTTAAAGTTCATTCCCTCCTGCTGTAACTAATTGAAATGAGATTTGGTTTATCTTTATGACATGGAAATGGGATTGAGTTTCATAATAATAACAATAAGGATAACTCCATAGATTTTAGGAGTAGTAGTTAATAATTACGGTAATATGGGGGAGATTAGACTTGTCTATTGCCACCTAAACAGACCCCATTATTTATGGAGAAGTGTGAATGAATGTCATATGATCTAACCACCAATTCCCAACTTTGTATTTGTTTTCAGCTTAGACTGAATTTTAAGGCAGCACTATAAATCCACTGGAGCCTCAGAACAGTATTCCCTAATAACCAAAGAAGGCATCAGCACACAGGCTGGGAAATGTTGAAATACATCACAGTTGTGACGGAAAGAACCTGGTCTTGGGAAAATACAAAGAGGAGGCTTTTTCTTAGGATTTTTTCCCCATTAATGTAATGAAGAGTAAGTCAAACCAAACTGTCACATTACAGAAGTTGCAATAAAATTTCCCCAATATTCCATTTGATCTGCAATGAGCCCTTTGAGTGTGAACAGTATTACTTTCTCCATTTTACAGGTAAAATCATTGAGATCCAGAGAGGTAAAAAAAAATTGTTCAAGGTCATGGTCTCAGTTAGTGGAAGACTTAACCCTGGGAACCAGATCTACCTGTTTCCAATTTCAAACTCTCTTAGCACCTGCCAAGAAAATCAGGAAACATGCATGTTGGGCTCATAAGTCAATGGATAACTTCATTTTCACTTAAATTAAGCCAGTTTTCATTCCCAAGTCAGCCTCCTGCCTCTAACATGAAGCTTACCTTACCCAGAAGATACGCCAAAGATACCAGCTTTCAACTGGCTTAGGCTTATGCACTGCTGAATGTCATTATTACTGTTGTCATCATTTACGTGGTTAACAGCCATCATTTGCTGCATACCTACTCAATGCCAGATGCTGTGCATCATTCTTCATCTCTGTTTTGCAGATAATTTACATGGCTACAGGCCCTGCGTGATTTGACCCCTACTTACCTCTCCAGACATCTCCCACTTCATCCTCTTTGCTCCAGCCATACTAAACTTCTGTCAAGTCATTAAAGACCCCAGACTCTCATCACACAGGCTGTTTCCTCCATCCAGAACACCCTTTACCATCCTAGCCCACCCTACTTCCCCAGTTATTCTCTAGGCCTCAGCATAAATGAAATTTCTCAGAGGTCTTCCCAGACTCCTACACTAGGTTATACATCCCTTATGGCTTGCTCTCACAGCACCCCAAGCTTTCATTTTCAAAGCATTTTACTTTCTGAAAATTTATTTAAAGTCCGCCTTCCTGCTAGATTAGATGAGAGCAGCGACTGTGTCGGTTTTTTATTGATATTTTCCAAAAGGTGAATGGGAACCAACATCACTAATACAATAATGTGTTGTCTGATTGAGTGAATGAATGGGAACCTGGGGCTCAGAAAGATTGAGCAATTTAAGTGGCTTCTGCTTTCAAATATAACAGGGTGGAGCTGAGGAGAAAAACATCTTTTAATAAGCATACCATAATCTCCCTATTTAAGATTACAATCCATTCCCTCAGATCCACCAACCTAATTCATTCACCTTTCCTTTTCCTATAAAACACCTCACCTTCTAATGCACTATTGATTTTAAATGCTACTTTTAGCACACATGTAATTTTAGTTATAATTTCTTTATTATCATTATTGTTTATTATTTCCCCTTACTAGAATGGGAGCTTCGTGAGGACAGGTATTTTTGTTGTTATTAATCTCTCATTGTGAATAGTGCTTGCTACATGTTAAATAAATTATTGTTGAACAGAATTGAAGGGATTCTTCATGTCAAGATTTCCTAAACATGCATTAAACAAAATATATTTGTTTCAGGTACTAAAGATGACAAGTCCGTCAGTTACATGACATGGATGTGTGATCTGAATTTCCCCCTGGTGTCCCCACTGACCAGCTGCTAAGCCCTCGTCTTACCCTCAGCTTAGTTTCCCAATCTGCAATATAAGGGTCAGCAGGAAGGAGTCACAGCTCCCCACGTGGCACTAGTGGTAAAGAACCGACCTGCCAATGCAGGAGACTAAGAGACGTAGGTTCGATCCCCGGGTTGAGAAGATCCCCTGGGGGAGAGCATGGCAACCCTCTCCTGGGTTTCTTGCCTGAGAAATCCCATGGACAGAGGAACCTGGGGGGCTACAGTCCATAGTGTCGCAAAGAGTCAGACATGACTGAAGTGACTTAGCACACAAGCACGCAGGAAGGAGTCAAGGATCTGTCCTCATCCTAAAAGTGATCAACCCTTTGATAATTTTCTGGTGAAAAGAAAAAAAAAAAATAGAAGAATTTCATTTACCTCAAACTCTGCAAAAGGCCTAGAACCTGGGAATTCAACTGGCTTTACTTGCAAAAAATGTGCAGAGGTGATATTTATTAAGTACTTGACACTCCAGAGAGAACACTCCTGTACAAATATGTCATGCTGCTTTGAACACAAGCAAAGCAGGAATCAGATTCTGTCTCCTTGCTGTATTCCAAGCCAAGGTGACTGTCGTGGTTTCATCTCAATGTATTTATATCTCATCACCAACACTCATCACCAAGGGAGCCGGTTCAGAGCCGAGCTGTACAGATTGTATAGGGAGTAGTGCTCAGATGCACTGTACACCATGACTGACTTAATGCCAATGAGTTTCAACACTCACGCATTCCAGATGAACATCAATCTCTGTGATGAATAGTAAGAACAGGAATTCAGATTGCAATGAATGCAAAAATAAGTAAACAAGTAAAGCAATGCTACAATTATTGAATGAGACTCTGATGCGGCAAACTGTCCTCTCTTCTCCATTCTCAATGCAAAGGCCACAATTCATTCTCATCATCTCTCATCTGAATTATTATAGCAGCCCTTTATTGCTCTCCAGACCACCAATCTATGTCTATACTATACACACAATAAGAATCTTTCTAAAATGCCTCCCTGAACTCGTGGTACTTCTCAGTGTGTCCTCAAATCTTCCAGAAAAACTGCATAGCATAACCTACAAGTCTCTCTGCGACCTGGCCACCCTCTACGTCTCCACACTCATCACCTTCCATTTTTCCCTGCACACTCTGTGCTCTAGCTACACTGAACTACCTAGAGTTTTCCTAAAGTACCCAGTTTTTTCCACGTTTCTATGCCTCTGCATATGCTGTTTCCTTTGCCCAACACTTTTCCTTATATTTTCACTGTTCAATTTACTCATCATTTAAAATATGTCTCTGCCAAATAGTTTTTCTTGATTTCATTCCATCCTAGACTGAATTAGTTTTAATAGACAGATATTTCTTTAATTCAACAAATATTTATTGCAGGGCTACTAGAGATAAAACAATGCAGTAGTTTTTTTTTTTTTTTTTTTAATAATAGCTACAGATTTTTTGCCATTCCTCTCATCAAGTGGGAGAGTCTCTGTCTTTGGAATCTAAAAAGTTTTATGGCACAGAAGTGATACTATGTGACTTCTATGTCTAAGTCATTAAAAAAAAAAAAAGCTTCCACCTGATTTCTTGAAATACTTTCAGACAATCCCTTTCGGGATGCTTCCTCTCAGAACCAGCCCCCAAGCTGAGAGTACAGTCCTCAAGGAAAGGCCACATATGTCTCTGGTCTTTAATCCCAGCTGAGATTTTTTTTTTCCTTTTTTTTTTTTTTTTTTTTTTTGAGGTCTTTCTGACTAGAGGCCAGAGAGTTGGGTACAGGTGCCCACAAATGGTTCCAGCCTTCAGACATTCCCAGCAGAGACCACTCCCCACAGCCATTCAAGTCTTCCCAGCAGAGATCTCCCTCAACCTTCAACATCATGATGATTCTGTTACAAGACACTTCTGCTACAGTAGGCAGAATTCTCAGATGCCCCCAAGATTCCCCCTGCACCCACTCTTGTGTATACATCCAGTATAAGCCCCTTCCTTCAGTGTGTGTTGAGGGGAAAAGGAAAGGACTGTGAATATGATGGAATATCCCTCTCTTAATTATGTCACATGGCTAAGTGAAGAGATTTTGCAAATGTAATTAAGGTCCCAAATGAGATGATTTTGAGTTAATAAAAAGTGAGATTATCCAGGGTGAGCCAGATATAATAAAGTAAAAGCTACTGAAAGAGGGATTGTGCCCTTTTTGCCAGCCTTGAAGAAGAAAGCTGCCATGTTTTGAGAGGGCTACATGCAAAGTGACTGCTTTTAGAAGCTGACAGCAGTCCCTGGCTAACAGCCAACAAGAAAATGTGAACAGTCCTACAACCATAAGGGACTGGATTCTGCCAACAACCATGTGAACTTGAGAAAGGCCCTCGTTGCAGAAAGAAACACAACCCAGCCAACATCTTGAGTTCTAGATGCAATCTTGTGAGTCTCTGAGCAGAGGGCCCAACTAAGCTATACCCAGGCTCCTGACCCACTGAGAGAATAGATGCATGTTATTTTAAGCTGCTAAATTTCTGGCAATTTGTCAAAAAACAATAAAAAATAATACACCTACTGTGTACCCTGTTTGAATTTCTAACCCACGAAATCTTTGCCCATAATGAATGACTATTATTTTATGCCACTAGGTTTGGGGTTGTTTGTTTGTGCAGCTACTGTTTAGTAATCGAAACTACCAGTAACTCAACAAGACAAAACTCCTGTCTTCACGGCATTAGACAATTGAATTAATAAATAAAATAAAATATGGAGTGTTTTGGATATGCCAAGTGCTGCTGCTGCTGCTAAGTCGCTTTAGTCGTGTCCGACTCCGCGACCCCATAGACAGCAGCCCACCAGGCTCTGCCGTCCCTGGGATTCTCCAGGCAAGAACACTGGAATGGGTTGCCATTTCCTTCTCCAAAGCAGAAAAGTGAAAAGTGAAAGTGAAGTCACTCAGTCGTGTCCGACTCTTCGAGATTCCATGGACTACAGCCTACCAGGCTCCTCCGTCCACGGGAATTTCCAGGCAAGAGTACTGGAGTGGGATACCATTGCCTTCTCCTAGGAGATGAATAAAACAAGAAATGGGATAATGACTTCTAGAGATGATTTAGACAGAGTTTTAGACAGAAATGTTCAATCTACATGCTCAAAATATTTAACTACAGATGTTTGAGGAACACTGACCAGGCAGAACATATACTAACCACAATGCTAGAACAGGATCCTGGAGGACCTTTACTATGTTAGGCATGAACTGCTTAGTTTTGAGATCTTGTATATATTTGTAGGTTCTTCAATCCAATAGGAATCAGCTCAGTTCAGTTCAGTCACTCAGTTGTGTCCAACCCTTTGCGACCCCATGGACTGCAACACACCAGGCTTCCTTGTCCATCACCAACTCCCAGAGCTTGCTCAAACTCATGCCCATAGAGTCAGTGATGCTATCCAACCATCTCATCCTCTGTCATCTCCTCTCCTCCCACCTTCAATCTTTCCCAGCATCAGGGTCTTTTCAAGTGAGTCAGTTCCTCGCATCAGGTGGCCAAAGTATTGGAGTTTCAGCTTCAGCATCAGTCCTTCCAATGAATATTCAGGACTGATTTCTTTTAGGATTTACTGGTTGGATCTCCTTGCAGTCCAAGGGACTCTCAAGAGTCTTCTCCAACAACTCAGTTCAAAAGCATCAATTCTTCAGTGCTCAGCTTTCTTTATAGTCCAATTCTCACATCCATACATGACTACTGGAGAAACCATAGCCTTGACTAGACAAACGTTTGTTGGCAAAGTAATATCTCTGCTTTTTAATATGCTGTCTAGGTTGGTCATAACTTTTCTTCCAAGGAGCAAGCAATAGGAAAAGGTATACAGTATCCCACCTCATTCACTCAATTTAACCCTCTTTTCAGCAAACATTCACTGAGTGACTATTACATTCAGCCATGTGAGAGACAAGGCACTCCAGCAGCACTGCCCACTGAGCTCCAGTTCCTTGCTGTCCAGCTGAGGAAGTGAGATACATACAGGGGGAGTCCTCAGATGCAGCTGTGCTAATTTCATGAGTCCTGTTCTGTTTCCCTGTCTCACCTTGACTATAGGATTAGAAGAGAGAGAAGCTGGAGTGGTCAGGAAAGCTTCTGGAGGAAATAATGGGACTGCAGCTGAATCTTGAAGGTTGGATATTTCCATAGGAGACCTTATTCATCTTTGGCCCTTACTGCCTCAGAGAGTGTAAATGCGTGGACCATGTGCAAACCACCTGACACAGCAGCAGATGGCTAACTGATGATGGCTCAGTTCTACATTCAGCCTTCTCAACACACTTATAGCCAGTAATCAATGGTCAGAGATGACACATAAAATAAAACCTATAAGCCGTCTCTGGTAGCTTCACATTTTGGACACAGTAGGTGCTCAGTTCAGTTCAGTTCAGTCGCTCATTTGTGTCTGACTCTTTGCAGCCCCATGAATTGCAGCACACCAGGCCTCCTTGTCCGTCACCAGCTCCTGGAGTTCACTTAAACTCACATCCATCGATTCGGTGATGCCATCCAGCCATCTCATCCTCTGTCATCCCCTTCTCCTCCTGCCCTCAATCCCTCCCAGCATGAGACTCTTTTCCAATGAGTCAACTGTTCGCACGAGGTGGCCAAAGTATTGGAGTTTCAGCTTTAGCATCATTCCTTCCAAAGAATACAGTAGGTGCTAGTATTAGTTAATTAATCAATAGTCCACCTGGGGAGAAAGAGAAAACCATTTTTAGGAGCAAAAACCACCCTAGTGAGAAAAGAAATGGTCCAGGAAGGAAGTTTTATACTGCGTGAAAGTGTAGGTTATATTGTCACCCACAAGCTCTTTCAAACCCTGGTTTGGGATTCTGAAGTCAGACTGAGCTAGGATCAAATCCTGTCTTTTTCATTTATAATCTGTGTGATCTGAAGTGAGTTAATTCAGCTCAGTTTTCTCATCTATAAAATGGCAACAGTAACGCCTACTGTGTTGCACGGTTGACTAAGAATTTTTAAAACAAATAATGTACAAAATGCATAAATTTTACTCTACAGATTTATATATACAAAAAATGGCGTATTATTTTATCAAACTAAATCCAACTTCAAAACTCTAGGTTAGCAGGTTGAAAAAAAGACTTAAATCTTTGACACTCTGAGGACTCTACACTCCTCTCTCCACAAGGCCACAGAAAGACCCTCCAGAATATATGGCACAACGTCAGTGACTCACCCTTCACAAAGGCAAGCAGAGGACTTTCCTTCTGCCACTTCTTAACCTTGTCACAGACTCTGGGGACAGGAAATGCCCGACTCTGACCTTTCTGGAAAGGGAGCCAGGAAAAATCCAGTGAGAACCAAAACAAATTAATATCTCAGTGGATGACCTTGCTACATCTATGAAGCCTCTAATGTAGTCCCTGACACATATTACATGTCAGTTACCTTTTCATTTACTCCACAAATACTTGTAAGTCTTGCTACTTGCTGGACACCACTTTTCAACTGTGGGTTCCTCTACTTCAGCATTATTGACATTTTGACTGCCTTCTTTATTGTTGGTTGTGGGAGAGGAGGCTTGTCCTGTGTACTATAAGGTATTTAGTAGCTTCCTTGGCCTCTATCCCTACCAATGACAGTAGTAGCCCCCATCCTAGTTGACAAACAGACATTGCTAAATATTCCCTGGATGAAAAACTGCCTCCGGTTTTGAATCCCTGAATGAAACAAACAAGAGAAAAACCTTACTTTCACATAGCTTACATTCTAATGGGAGGACAGACATTAAACAAATAAATATATTTATAACATAAGTACTGAGAGGCGAGTGGTGGCTGATGGTTCCTTTCCCTTTCTCTGGATAAATAACCAAGAGCCATTCTGAAGATGGTAGCATAAGCATCAGAATCTGATGAAAAGACATTTCATTGATAAGCAAAAAATCACAGGAATAGAAATTGAATGATCAGGACCAAAGAAATAGGAAAGAAATAGGATTATCATTTAAATAACCATATTGAAGGTTCAGCATTTATCTCCTTTGGACATATTCCTGTGCAAGGAAAAATAACCTCATCAACACGAGCACAGGACAACCACGCAAAAATGTGTGTAAAATTTCTTCTGCCTTTTCTCCAGCTCTAGGCTATTCTTTTTAACACTTTAGAAAGAATTTAGAGAGTGCCCTCATTCAGTGAAGCTTCAAATTGCAAAATAAGGCAAAATCACATAATAATAAAGAGTTATTTGGAACATCACTGGAACCATTTTTATCAAATGTCATTTAAATGAGTTAAAACTTGGTTTTAAACAACTAGATTTTAAAATGTTGTATGCACATAGCTTTTTGTACAATGTATTAAACCAAAGCAAAATCACAAAACTAATAAAATCCAAGTTACACAGTGACTGTGGTTTTGCAAAAACTAGCTTGCCATTCTAATCATGTTCCAGTTTCGCCCAGCACACCAACACCCCTGTGTGCTGTATAATGATTTGGTTCTCCCAACTCTTTTCTCACTTAGAATTACTGTGAAATCTCTGTCCTTAGAGTAAGCAGTAATATCATTTGACCTTCCTACGGTGTCAACACATTATTTTCTTATTAGATCTGCTGCCTCTGTTCTTTCCTTATTAGCCCACTAAAATTACCTGATGTAAACACAAGTGCAGACTTAGAGGAAGGCACCACAGGGCAATACCAGGTTATAAAGGATCATTGGAGTGTCCAGAATGTGCTTATATGACCTTTTGACTCTTTTTCCTAAGATTCTCATGAAACTCTGAATTTAGAGGCTTTTGTGGAGCACTCTAGGAACCCTGATGAGATATCCATGTAACTCTAGACCCCAGTTTGAGAGGCACTGGTGTAATGACTAACAGCAGCAGAATCAGAATGCCTAGGATTCGAAATTCTGGCCCCATCACATACTAGAACTATTCTGACCATTGAAAGTATTTTGATATCAAAAGACCATCTGCACCCAAGACTGGGTCCCACAGAAGGTTACATCTGAACAAAGCAGGCCCAGACCAAAACTATAAAGTCATTTGTTTGTGGTTCCCTGGCCTTGCCTTTTCAACGCCTCTCTTCCCCTAGGTCCACAGCACATCACCACTTGAGATGCCAGGCTAGGGCCTAGCCAGCCCTCAGCTCACCATTTTGCCTCCTTTGTTGATGTTGTTCAGTCACTAAGTCGTGTCTGACTCTTTATGACCCCATGGACTGCAGTACACCAGGCTTTCCTGTCCTTCACTATATCCCAGAGTTTGCTCAAGCTCATGTCCATTGAGTCGGAGATGCTATCTAATCATCTCATTCTCTGTTGCTCCCTTCTCCTCCTGTCCTCAATCTTTCCCAGCATTAGTAAAGCGTTAGTCACTCAGCTGTGTCCGATTCTTTCCAACGCCATGAACTGTAGCCCGCCAGGCTCCTCTGTCCATGGAATTTTCCAGGCAAGAATAGTGGAGTCGACTGTCATTTTTTCCTCCAGGGGATCTTCCTGACCCAGGGATTGAACCCAGGTCTCCTGCACTGCAGGCAGATTTTTCATCTCTGAACCTCCAGGGAACCCTAGCATTACTCCACTTCTAAAGCCATCCCAAAATACTAGGGTGGAATGGCTATCTGTGGTTATCTGTGGACTTTCAAAAATCATTTGTTGAGCTGTTTAATAGTTGAAAGAGTAAATACTGTAAGAAATTAAGTGGCTTCCCCATCTTTGACTCCTAATAAATGATAGAGCGAGCGGCAGGGGGAAACATTTATTGAGCAACTTCTAGACGCCATGTACTTTGAATACTTACTTTCATTTAATGTTCTCAGTGAAACCAGCAAACTACGTATTGGTAAACCTTCAGGTGTGAAAACCACTGCATTTCAAATGCCAAGCAACGTCTCTGAGAAACAGTAAGAGTTTAAGAAATGTTTCTTGAATGAATGGTCACTTTGACTAAGGTTCCATGTCTAGTAACTGAAAGAGATAGGATTCAACCTAAGACTGACTCCATGGGTGTTAATGCTCTTTCCTTCTATATGGGCTAAGTCGCTTCAGTCATGTCTGACTCTGTGACCCTAAGGACAGTAGCCCACCAGGCTCCTCTGTCCATGGGCTTCTCCAGGCAAGAATATTGGAGTGGGTTGCCATGCCCTTCTCCAGGGGATCTCCCCAACCCCGAATCAAACCTGTATCTCTTACATCTCACGCATTGACAGCTGGGTTCTTCACTACTAGCGCCACGTCTACACCAGTGGTCAGCAAACTTCTTCCGTACAGAGCCAGACAATACATTTTCAAGATTTCAGGGTCACCCAGTCTCTACTGTGACAGTTCAAGTCTCCCACTGAAGCACAGAAACAGCCATGGACAATATGGAAACTGGTGAATGTGACTGTTCCAATAAAACTTTATGGATGGACACTGAAATTTGAATTTTATGTAGTGTTCACATGTCATGAAATATCATTCTTCTTTCGATTTTTTTCCAACCAGTTAAAAGTGTAAAGTTGTTCTTATCTTCTGGGCTATACAATCATAGATAGTGAACCAGATCCAGCCTGTAGACCATAGCTTGCCAACCCATTTTCTGCAGTAGCTGACTTCCAAGCTCTCCACTGTCTTAGATCCTCCCCTCAAACAACTGGTGTGAATGGAACTCAGACCTTGTGCACGGGTGCTCGGTCCAATTCAGGTGGATTCTGTACCCACTGAGCCACCTAGGAAGCCCTTCACACCTTGATCAACAGTTAAATGAGATCAAATCTTTCAACTTCCTGTGAAGCTGTGTCATGCAGGCAGTGGCTTATCTTCCCAAGGCACATGGAAACCCATGACTTCTCAGGCCTAGTATCAGTTCAGTTGAGTTCAGTCGCTCAGTCGTGTCTGACTCTTTGTGACCCCATGAATTGCAGCATGCCAGGCCTCCCTGTCCATCACCAACTCCAGGAGTTCACTCAGACTCATGTCCATCGAGTCCGTGATGCCATCCAGCCATCTCATCCTCTGTCGTCCCCTTCTCCTCCTGCCCCCAATCCCTCCCAGCATCAGAGTCTTTTCCAATGAGTCAACTCTTTGCATGAGGTGGCCAAAGTACTGGAGTTTCAGCTTTAGCATCATTCCTAAGCCCCTTTTAGACTTAAATCAAAGAAAGTAGAGAAAACCACTAGACCATTCAGGCATGACCTAAATCAAATTCCTTATGATTACAAAGTGAAAGTGACAAATAGATTCAAGGGATTAGATATGATAGAGTGCCTGAAGAACTATGGACAGAGGTTCGTGACATTGTACAGGAGGCCATGATCAAAACCATTCCCAAGAAAAAGAAGTGCAAAAAAGCAAAATGGTTATCTGAGGAGGCCTTACAAATCACTGAGAAAACAAGAGAAGTGAAACACAAAGGAGAAAAAGAAAGATAAACTTATTTGAATGCAGAGTTCCAAAGAATAGCATGAGAGAGTTAAGAAAGGCTTCCTCAGTAATCAGTGCAAAGCAATAGAGGAAAACAATAGAACGGGAAAGACTAGAGATGTCTTCAAGAAAATTGGAGATACCAAGGGAATATTTCTTGCAAAGATGAGCACAATAAAGGATAGAAATGGTATGGACCTAACAGAAGCAGAAGATATTAAGAAGAGCTGGCAAGAATACACTGAACTATACAAAAAAGATCTTAGATCCAGATAACCATGATGGTGTGATCAAGCACCAGAGCCAGACATGCTGGAATGCAAAGTCAAATGGGTCTTAGGAAGTATCACCACGAACAAAGCTAGTGGAGGTGATGGAATTCCAGCTGAGCTATTTCAACTCCAAAAGATAATGCTGTGAAAGTGCTGCTCTCAATATGCCAGCAAATTTGGAAAACTCAGCAGTGGCCACGGGACTGGAAAATGTCAGTTTTCATTCTACTCCCAAAGAAAGGCAATGCTAAAGAATGTTAAAACTACTGCACAATTGCACTCATCTCACACTCTAGCAAAGTAATGCTCAAAATTCTCCAAGCTAGGCTTTAACAGTATGTAAACCAAGAACTTTCAGATGTTCAATCTGGATTTTAAAAAGGCAGAGGAACCAGAGATCAAATTGTTGACATCCATTGGATCATCGAAAAAGCAAGAGAATTCCATAAAAACATCTGTTTCTGCTTTATTGGCTATGCCAAAGCCTTTGACTGTGTGGATCACAACAAACTGGAAAGTTGTTCAAGAGATGGGAAAACCAGACCACCTGCCCTGGCTCCTGAGAAATCTGTATGCAGGTCAAGAAGCAACAGTTAGAACCAGACATGGAAAAACGGACTGGTTCCAAACTGGGAAAGGAGTACATCAAGGCTGTCACCTTGCTTATTTAACTTAACACCCTGCATGTTGTCACCCTGTTTATTTAACTTCTATGCATAGTACATTATGTGAAATCTGGGCTGCTTGAAGAACAAGCTGGAATCAAGATTGCCAGGAGAATGATCAATAACCTCAGATATACAGATGGCATGACCCTTATGGCAGAAAGTGAAGAGGAACTAAAGAGCCTCTTGATGAAGGTGTAAGAGGAGAGTGAAAAAGTTGGCTTAAAACTCAACATAAATCACAGCAGGATCCTCTATGATCCACCTCCCAGAATTCTGGAAATAAAAGCAAAAATAAACAAATGGGATCTAATTAAAATTAAAAGCTTCTGCACAACAAAGGAAAATATAAGCAAGGTGAAAAGACAGCCATCTGAATGGGAGAAAATAATAGCAAATGAAGCAACTGACAAACAACTAATCTCAAAAATATACAAGCAACTTCTGCAGCTCAACTCCAGAAAAATAAACGACCCAATCAAAAAATGGGCCAAAGAACTAAATAGACATTTCTCCAAAGAAGACATACGGATGGCTAACAAACACATGAAAAGATGCTCAACATCACTCATTATTAGAGAAATGCAAATCAAAACCACAATGAGGTACCACTTCACACCAGTCAGAATGGCTGCGATCCAAAAATCTGCAAGCAATAAATGCTGGAGAGGGTGTGGAGAAAAGGGAACCCTCCTACACTGTTGGTGGGAATGCAAACTAGTACAGCCACTATGGAGAACAGTGTGGAGATTCCTTAAAAAATTGCAAATAGAACTACCTTATGACCCAGCAATCCCACTTCTGGGCATACACACCGAGGAAACCAGAATTGAAAGAGACACATGTACCCCAATGTTCATCGCAGCACTGTTTATAATAGCCAGGACATGGAAACAACCTAGATGTCCATCAGCAGATGAATGGATAAGAAAGCTGTGGTACATATACACAATGGAGTATTACTCAGCCGTTAAAAAGAATTCATTTGAATCAGTTCTGATGAGATGGATGAAACTGGAGCCGATTATACAGAGTGAAGTAAGCCAGAAAGAAAAACACCAATACAGTATACTAACACATATATATGGAATTTAGGAAGATGGCAATGATGACCCTGTTTGCAAGACAGGGAAAGAGACACAGATGTGTATAATGGACTTTTGGACTCAGAGGGAGAGGGAGAGGGTGGGATGATTTGGGAGAATGACATTCTAACATGTATACTATCATGTGAATTGAATCGCCAGTCTATGTCTGACGCAGGATGCAACATGCTTGGGGCTGGTGCATGGGGATGACCCAGAAAGATGTTCTGGGGAGGGAGGTGGGAGGGGGGTTCATGTTTGGGAATGCATGTAAGAATTAAAGATTTTAAAATTTAAAAAATAAAAAACTAAAAATTAAAAAAAAAAAAGAAAAAAAAAAAAACTCAACATTCAAAAACCTAAGATCATGGCATCTAGTACCATCATTTCACAGCAAATAGATGGGGGAAAAATGGAAACAGGGACAGACTTTATTTTGGGGGGCTCCAAGATCACTGCAGATGGTGACTGCAGCCATGAAATTCAAAGATGCTTACTTCTTGGAAGAAAAGCTATGATAAACAGGCAGCATATTAAAAAGCAGAGATATTACTTTGCCAACAAAGGTCCATCTAGTCAAAACTATGGTTTTTCCAGTAGTCATGTATGGATGTGAGAGTTGGACTATAAAGAAAACTGAGCAGCAAAGAATTGATGCTTCTGAACTGTGGTGTTGGAGAAGACTCTTGAGAGTCCCTTGGACAGCAAGGAGATCCAACCAGTCCATCCTAAAGGAAATCAGTCCTGAATATTCATTGGAAGGACTGATGCTGAAGCTGAAACTCCAATACTCTGGCCACCTGATGGGAAGAACAGACTCACTGGAAAAGACCCTGATGCTGGGAAAGACTTAAGGCAGGAGGAGAAAGGGATGACAGAGGATGAGATGGTTGGATGGCATCACCAACTCAAGGAACATGAGTTGAGCAAGCTCTGGGAGTTGGTGAAGGACAGGGAAGCCTGGCCTGCTGCAGTCCATCGACTGCAAAGAGTCGGACACAACTGAGCGACTGAAGTGAAATTCCTCTAACCATAGCTCTGCACACTGACTTTCAAAAAAAGTTCTGGATTATTTCAGGATTAAGTCAGGTGCTAAATAATAAAGTTGGTCCATTCCAAGAGGGCAATTATCTAATCTGTTAATGAAAGAGCAGTCACATATCATAGCAAAATCTCATCTAGTATATTCATTACAAGCAAAATTAAGATAAGTGAAACTTGCTTTATCTCCTTATTAAGTCAGGAAAATGACTACATATATTTTCCAGATAAGAGGCTGTTTAGAAGATGAACCTCTATGATATTTAACAAATGTAGCTTTCATTTTCTTTTTACCAAGGAAATTCAGAATAATTTGCCTTGCAGTAAATCACAGTAACTCTAGTTGTTTTTTCCTCTCTCCAAATGAGACATTGCCTGACATCTAACATGTGGCAAGATCTGAGAAGTTTCCACAAATTGGTAAAATTCTTTCTACATGAATATGTAATGTAATCTTCTTGTTAAACAAGAATAGATAATTTCTCCTAAAATGAATGCAATAAAGGGGCATAGAAAGAATAAATAATTCCAATACTGTTCTTTAATTCTGCTTGTAATTTTCCAAATTCCAGACTGATGGCAACATAGTGGGCCTATTCTACTAGCACTATTTCAAAATGTTCAGGCTGAGGGAAATCCACAGGGACAGTAGTTACTAAAAAGCTAAAAAATGCAGTCAACTTGCATCATTCTGTAGCAAAAGAAAAAGTCATTGTTTGTCTATATTTGTCTATATTATTTATGCCTGCATTCAACAAACATTTACTGAGCACCAACTATGGGGGCAGGCATTGTTCTAAGTACAATAGGGGAATCCTATAAAAACATCTTCATTCCCAAGGAATTCAGAGTTTAATTGGGAAGAAGGTGCTGCTGAGGATGATAATGTTAATTATGCCAATCACATAATCACTGGTTATATGTGTGATACTGTGCTAAATGATCTACTTACACAATCTCATTTAATGTGACCCTCAGTAACTTATGAGATGGTTGTTATTATTCCCACTTTATTGACTAAAAAAATCGAGGTTTAGATAAACTGACTAACTAGGCCATTGTTATTTTTGTAGTTCAGTTTTTATTTTATATTAGAGCACAAGTGATCTACATTGTTGTATTAGTTTTAAGTGCACAGCAAATTCAGCTACATATATACATTCTTTTTCAGATTCTTTTCCCATATAGGCTATTACAAAATACTGAGTACAGTTGCCTGTACAAAACAGTAGATCCTTGTTGATTATCTGTTTTATATATAGAGGTGTGTAAATGTTGATCCCAAACTCTTAATTTATCTTTGCCTCCCCACCCCAACTTTTCTCTTTGGTAAAAATAAATTTGTTTTCAAAGTCTTTGAGTCCATTTCTGTTTTGTAAATAAATTCATTTATATCATTGCTTTTAGACTCCACATATAAGTGATATCATATTTATCTTTCTCTGTCTGACTTCACTTAGTATGTGGACCTAGAGATTATCATACTAAGTGAAGCAAGTATGAGATAGGCAACAGCTATATAGTTAGCAGGCAGGTCTGGGACATGACTCTGGGAAGATTGACTCTAGAGCCTGCTAAACTGAAAGATGTACATCAATAACTATTTCATAATGTTGAACGTGACAAATGTTCTAGAAGAAGGGCAGATAACATGTAGCAAAAGTTGAAGGGAGGAGTAACTTGACTAAGACAAATCAAGGGAGACTTCATGGAGCTAAGATGGAGGTTTTGAAGTCAGGAGAAGAGAAGAAGGAAGTTCTAGGAAGGAAAAACAGCATTTGTCCCATTTGTCCCATTGGGACAATGGGGGAAACACAGGACAATGTTCAGGAAAAAGCTGAGAAGTCCATTTTGGTGCCATTAATGGGTGAAGCAGAACATAAGGTAAAAAGACAAGTGAGGATTTACTCATGGAAGGCCAGTAATATTAGACAAGCAGACATTAATATGATATTTTAGAGATGCTTTAGAGTGTACTAGGCTTCCCTGTTGGCTCAGACAATAAAGAATCTGCCTGCAATGCAGGAGACCAAGGTTCAGTCCCTAGGTCGGGAAGATCCCCTGGAGAAGAGAATGGCTACCCACTCCAGTATTCTTGCCTGGAAAATCCTATGGATAGAGGAGCCTGGTGGGCTATAGTCTATGGGGTCACAATGAGTCGGACACAACTGAGCGACTAACACACTTTAGAGTGTACCAGACTTTATGAGGTTCTATTATCTTCATTTTATAAAAGAAAAAACTGAGATTCAGAGTGGCAAAGTTATCATTCCAGGGTCATGCAGCCAGTAAATTTTAGATCTCATTAACTTATTAAAAAGATATTCATGACCCCACAACAGACTGATGCAAACTTGCCCGTGAGGGTCCAAGAGTCTCTGGCAGAGGCATAGGTGGGTGGTGGCCCACTGCAGGCTTGGGGGCACTGAGTGTAGCAGTGTGTGCATGGGACCTTTTGAAGGAGGTCGCCATCATGTTCATTGCCTCCACCATAGTTTGGCCTCGGGTCAAAGAACAGGGAGGGAACACAGCCCCACCCATCAACAGAAAATTGTATTAAAGATTTACTGAGCAGATGGCAAATACTGAAATCAGATTGATTATATTCTTTGCAGCCAAAGATGGAGAAGCTCTATACAGTCAGCAAAAACAAGACTGGGAGCTGACTATAGCTCAGATCATGAACTCCTTATTGCCAAATTCAGACTTAAATTGAAGAAAGTAGGGGAAACCACTAGACCATTCAGGTATGACCTAAATCAAATCCCTTGAAATTATACAGTGGAAGTCACAAATAGATTCAAGGAATTAGATCTGATAGACCGTGCCTGAAGAACTATGGACGGAGGTTTGTGACATTTTGCAGGAGGCAGTGATCAAGACCATCCACATGAAAAAGAAATGGAAAAGGCAAAATGGCCGTCTGAGGAAGCCTTATAAATTGCTGAGAAAACAAGAGAAGCAAAAGGCAAAGGAGAAAAGGAAAGATATATCCATTTGAATGCAGAGTTCCAAAGAATAGCAAGGAGAGATAAGAAAGCCTTCTTCAGTGATCAGTGCAAAGAAATAGAGGAAAACAACAGAATGGGAAAGACTAGAGATCTCTTCCAGAAAATGAGAGATAACAAGGGAACATTTCATGCAAAGATGGGCACAATAAAGGACAGAAATGGTATGGACCTAACAGAAGCAGAAGATATTAAGAACAGGTGGCAAGAATACACAGAAGAACTGTACAAAAGAGATCTTCATGATCCAGATAATCATGATGCTGTGATCACTCACCTAGAGCCAGATATCCTGGAATGCAAAGTCAAATGGGCCTTAGGAAACATCACTATGAACAAAGCTAGTGGAGGTGATGGAATTCCAGCTGAGCTATTTCAAATCCCAAAAGATGATGCTGTGAAAGTGCTGCACTCAATATGCCAGCAGATGTGGGAAACTCAGCAGTGGCCATAGGACTGAAAAAGGCAGTTTTTATTCCAATCCCAAAGAAAGGCAATGCCAAAGAATGCTCAAACTGCTGCACAACTGCACTCATCTCACACATTAGCAAAGTAATGTTCAAAATTCTCCAAGCCAGGATTCATCAGTATGTGAATCATGAACTTCCAGATATTCATCTGGATTTAGAAAAGGCAGAGGAATCAGAGATCAAATTGCCAACATCCGCTGGATCATCAAAAAAGCAAGAGAGTTCCAGAAAAACATCTACTTCTGCTGTATTGACTATGCCAAAGCCTTTGACTGTGTGGATCACAACAAACTGTGGAACATTCTGAAGGAGATGGGAATACCAGACCACCTGACCTGCTTCCTGAGAAACCTGTATGCAGGCCAGGAAGCAATAGTTAGAACTGGACAGTTCCAAAACAGTTAGAACTAGACTGGTTCCAAATCGGGAAAGGAGTACATCAAGGCTGTATATTGTCACCCTGCTTATTTAACTTACATGCAAAGTACATCAGGAGAAATGCTGGACTGGATGAAGCACAAGCTGGAATAAAGATTGCCAGGAGAAATATCAATAACCTCAGATGTGCAGATGACACCACCTTTATGGCAGAAAGTAAAGAAGAACTAAAGAGCCTCTTGATGAAAATGAAAGAAGACAGTGAAAAAGTTGGCTTAAAACTCAAGTCAGAAAACAAAGATCATGGCATCAGGTTCCATCACTTCATGGGAAATAGATGGGAAACAATGGAAACAGTGACAGACTTTCTTTTGGGGGGCTCCAAAATCACTGTAGATGATGATTGCAGCCATGAAATTAAAAGACGCTTGCTCCTTGGAAGAAAAGTTATGACCAACCTAGACAGCACATTAAAAAGCAGAGACATTACTTTGCCAACAAAGCTCCATCTAGTCAAGGCTATGGTTTTTCCAGTAGTCCTGTATGGATGTGAGAGTGGGACTATAAAGAAAGCTGAGTGCCGAATAATTGATGCTTTTGATCTGTGTTGTTGGAGAAGACTCTTGAGAGTCCCTTGGACTGCAAGAAGATCCAACCAGTAAATCCTAAAGGAAATCAGTCCTGAATATTCATTGAAAAGACTGATGCTGAAGCTGAAACTCCAATACTTTGGCCACCTGATGCGAAGAACTGACTCATTTGAAAAGACCCTGATGCTGGGAAAGATTGAAGGCAGGAGGAGAAGGGGACGACAGATGATGAGATGGTTGGATGGCGTCACCGACTCGATGGATATGAGTTTGAGCAAGCTAGGGGAGTGGGTGATGTACAAGGGTGCCTGGCATGTTGCAGTCCATGGGGTCACAAAGAGTTGGACATGACTGAGTGACTGAACTGAACTGAACTGAATTTATTCAAAAGATTTTCATTGGCCCAGTTGCTATGCCAGGTACTAAAGACAATTTTGAATGGGACATAGTCACTGCCTTCTCAGCACCTCCAGTCCAGGTAGGAAAGACAACCATCGTAAAGCAGATCACCACAATCAACTGCAGTGTGTTTTATGGTGGAATAAGTGTAGGTGTTCTGCAAGCCTCAAAGCCCAGGACCCACTTGGGGGCAGGGGAGGCCTCAAGTGTCATTTGAGCCTTGACTTGAAAGATGCACAGGAGTTAGCTTAATACTCAGGGTGACTGGGTTGGGGAGGGTGGCATATGGTAGAGAGGACTATTCCAAGTAAAGCACTCTAAATATGCATAAAGGCCCAAAGGAAAGAGAAAATGTGACACCTTCCAGACAGTGAAAAGTTTAAAGAGTACAGAAAGCAGAAGCCGGAGAAGATGCTAGACACCAGATTCTGCAGACAGAGGGGCAGCCACACAAACTTTTGAAGGGAGAGGTGGGAGGTAGGAGAGATAATATGGTTAGATTTAGGTATCAAAAGGACAGAAAGGTGTGAAAGAGAGCTAAAAACACATAGGATAGGACTAAGGCTGATCTGAAGGCATTTGGAATTTAAACCCAACACTATTTGACTCAAAGATCATTTTCTACTCTTTCTCTAGAGACTGCAGGGCATCTGTGAAGCTTTAGAGGAGGTGAATGACATCAACAGATCTATGTATTAAAAAGATCAGACTGAAGAGGCATAAAAGAGGCAAAGATGACTCACTTGTTCTTTACTTCCTTTTTCTTTTTTAAATTCAGTAAATATTTGACAAGCTCCTATTACATGTTCCCTGGTGGCTCAGATGGTAAAGAATCCTCCTGCAATGCAGGAGACCTGGGTTCAATCTTTGGGTCAGGAAGATCCCCTGGAGAAGGGACTGGCTACCCACTCCAGTATTCTTGCCTGGAAAATTTCATAGACAGAGAAACCTGTGGGCTACAGAGTGGGCTCGCAGAGTCAGACACGACTGAGCAGCTAACACTTAACCTGAAGTCTATCTATTACACGTTAGGCTCTATGCAGTAGTTTAGGTCTGGAATTAAGAAAGAAATGTGTCATTAGCAGAACTACAAACACATTTAAGTCTATTGTCTAATATTCCTTTAAGATCCAATTTGAAAGTCCTCATCCAAAAAGCTTTCCCTGTCTCTGCCCTTCCAATTCAATTTAAAACTTTCTGTTCAATTTAAAACTAGTCTGTTCCACAAAATCACACAACCCTGCTGCTATTATCTCAGAATCACTCATTAATTGCTGCACCCACATCTCATCTCAAGTGTTCCTCAGGACTTTCCTCTGCCTTGTTTTTAAGCTCTGGACACAAACAAATGTTGATCTAAGAGGACTGAGACATTGGATGAAGAAACAGAAAGGATCATGTGAGGACAGTCTTTGAATGTTTGTTATTCTATTACATCTTATCACCAGTTCCTCACTTTTCCTGAGGACAGTAGTTACATACATGGCTGTGTAACTTATAGTGGTGTAATTTAAAAGATTTTTAAAAATCAACCCTGAGCATATCATATCATCCCTCTGTCATTATAAATTCTTACTTTTTATCAGGTGCATGGAAGAATTGGCTTGGATTATAAACACCATGGTGTTGAAAAAAACAAGAAAATTCAAGAGAGAAAAAGATCTGTACTCTCAGTATTTACAAAACACCTACTGTGTGTAAAAATGCTCTGTATTGGTGGGTATGTGTTATGAATACCTGTTTTCTACAGGGAAAGGACAACATTCATTAAACTCTTCTTGCTTCTGCTGCTGCTAAGTCACTTCAGTCGTGTCTGACTCTGTGCGATCCCATAGACGGCAGCCTACTAGGCTCCCCTGTCCCTGGGATTCTCCAGGCAAGAACACTAGAGTGGGCTGCCATTTCCTTCTCCAATGCATGAAAGTGAAAGTGAAGTCTCTCAGTCGAGTCTGACTCTTAGTGACCCCATGGACTGCAGCCCACCAGGCTCCTCCATCCATGAGCGTTTCCAGGCAAGAGTACTGGAGTGGGGTGCTATTGCTCTTCTTAGGTGCCAGTAAATATGCAAGGAGTAGTATTTGCATTATTTCATTTCTAAGCTTCATAATAAAGTAATAGAGCATATGCAAGGATATCTTCCACTGCTCAAATTTTCACATGACTATTGGATATCATTTGATTGATTAAATGAGGAATAGACTTGCATCATGTGGACTTTAATTGATCATTGCACAACTATAATAGGGAATTAGCATCTCACCTTAAAAAGCTGGTATCCCAAGAGTAGAGCAACATTCAGCAGCTTTGAGCAGCTGACATGACTTACTTGGCTTTATGTTCTCTTATTAACTGTTTGTAGCTATGAGCTATGCTGCTGTTTGTTTTACAAGTCTAGAAATCTACTGCTTTTGATTAATTTCATGTTTTGATCGTAATTTAGTGGTGATTGTAGGTTTGTTTCTCTTCTGTCTTGATCTCCCAATATAGGATTTTTAGCTTGCAATAACAAAATATACTAGTTTCCAAAGGTTGCCATAAAAAATTACCACAAATTTGGTGGCTTAAAACAACAGAAGTTCATTATCTCACAGATTTGGAGACGGAAATGTCCAAAATCAAGGTTTTGGCAGGACGGGTTCCTCCTGGAGGCTGTGAAGAAAACTCCATGTCTCACCTTTCTCTCAGCTTCTAGGGGCTGTCAGGAATCCTGGGGTGTTTCTTGGCTTGTAGAGGTATCACCCCAATCTGTCCCTGTCTCCACATGGCTTACTCTTCTGTGTGTGGATATCTTTTCCTCTTCTTACAGAAATCTGTGTCATCAGATGTAGGGCTCACCCCATTCATCACGGATGATCACATCTTCAGATCCTTAATTAAATCTGCAAAAATCCTTTTTCCAAATAAGGTCACATCATGGGCATATCTTTCAGGGGAGTGATATTATTCACTCATAACACTGCTTATAGCTATTTTTTTTTAATACAAACTTCAAAGTTGAAAATGTCATAAGAAAAAATAAAATAATTGTTATTAAAAATTAAATATTCTAGCTCCCTATTTTTTCCTACATTGAAACAATTGTAATGAAATTTTTGTTATAGGTGAATAAATAATTCATATAAATGAATAAATAATCCAAACTTTATAAGGCTTTAGCTGTTAATCTCTGAAAACTCCTCAAAAAAACACCTTCCCCATAGCATATGTTATCTGAATTAGATAAATAATAAAATGAACAGTGTGTTATAAGGTACAGACTGTATTATTGTCCCATTTTTCAGATGAAGTAATAACGGCCTCAGTGAAATTCATTACTAGTCCAGACGGCCAGAGATCATGATTCAAACTCACATTGTCTGACTCCAGAGCACATCTGTCCTGGCTTGGCCTGCACGAAGGTGTTCTTAGGGAAACTGGGAGGAAGCAGAATGAAGGTGACCAGGACTCTGCTCACAAAGACCCTCAGGGTTGACCCATCAGAGAAGGGGCATTCAACAGACAAAGTTCTAGGGCCAAGTCAGAGTTCCCTTACCATGAGACTGAAATTCACTGACATGTAAGAGATCTGAAGATATCTAAGGGGAAGTGATGCAAACTGGGGGCTGGTGGGACAAAAAAGGGATTCAATGCAAAAGAGAAAGCCTGGTGAAGCATGGGTTTTCACAGAGGAAGTGGAATTCGGTGAAAATCGAGAATGCAATGAATCTTCAGAGTGGCCAGTGCCCCGAGCCATCCAGCAGCTAGGGTCTTCTCAGGCCAGGCCTGCCTGCAGGACAAACTTGATAACATCTTCTTCATGCAGGCTGAGTGAAGACACATCCCAACCGTGTTTGAGGTACAGGAGGGGTGCCTCACTTCCCCCACAGTACAGCACACAAGAAAGAGAGGAGGGAATCAGACAGGTTACGCTTCAGAAAAAAGTGCAAAAGTTGGGCCCTGAAACACACACCATCAGCGCTCATTGAGAAAGATGTGCTCTCTTTTACTTTTCAAAAATTTCCAAAATTTCTAGGCATAACACATTCTCATTTTACAGCAAAAAAACAACAACAACAACAACAACAAAAAACAACAGTAACCGTTTTAAAGGTGCTCTGTCTTAAAATGAACATTCCTGGATGTCCCTGGTGGTCCAATGGTTGAGTCCACCTACCAGTTCAGGGGACACAGGTTCACTCTCTGGTCCAAGGGAAGATTCCACATATGCCACAGGGCAACTGAGCCCATGTGCCTCAGCTACTGAAGCCTGCATACTATCGAGCCCACAGTCTGCACCGAGAGAAGCACTGCAATGAGAAGCCTGTGCACTGGAGCTAGAGAGCAGCTTCCTCCTGCTACAACTAGAGAAAGACTGCATGCAGCCACAAAGATCCAGTGCAGCCAAAAATGTTAAAAAAAGTTTTTTAATGACCATTCTTTGTAAGTCACATACTCTGATGGAAATTCAAACTGTATCAGCTGAGAAGTAACAGAGGTTAAAGATCAAATGGGCAAAACACACAGAAACATCAAGATAAATAATAATAGTAATAAAGAGTCCATGGCATTTTATAAGGTGACTATATCTGTTATGTTAAGAGGTTTCATTAGGAGAAGGAGGATCTTAAATGGAATGATGAAGGAGAGGAGCAGCTAAATGAATATTTTGAATCAGTATTTATTGGAGAAGACAATGGGGAAATTCCTGTTCCAAGGACACATTTTATGGCAAAGCAGAGAATGGCCTTGACAGAGATTCTTCAGTCTCTGAGGATAAAGGTATGGAGCACCTTGAGGGACTCTGTGCAGTAAATCACCAGGACCAGATGGTATTCATCCATGGGTTCTGAATGAGATAAAGTGGGAAATCATGAGTTCAGTGACAAGGATATATAATAGATGCTTAAAAACAGCCTATATCCCTGAAGATTGAAAAGTCATTAATATGGTATCACATATGTGTGGTGTGTGTAGGGTGTGTGTGAGAGTATGTGTGTGTGTGTGTTCCTTGCATGTTGTGAGGCACTTAGGGGAAGGGGATGAGGGAGATTTTCCTTTTTTTAAGAACCAGGAAAGATTTCTTGATGAAACAAAGGACAGAGGAGATTTAGGTAGTGGAAAGAGCATCAGAAGCTATGAAACCAAATATTATAGGTAGTTAATAACATTAAGCAGTTATTTTCCAGGTACTCTGAGATGGTTAATAGCATTTAAACAGTTATTTTTCAGGTACTCTATGATAATGAATAAACAAGCCCTCTGTCTAACAGGAAGGCGTGCAGTCTGGTAACTTGGTTATTTTTCATGTTCTTGCTATTGGCTTTGGATGGCAATTGACAATGTACCATCTCCCAACACTACCAGAAGACACAATAAACATTTGGTAATTTTTTTTTCTCCCTTAGAAAATCTTAAAGTTGCTGGTCATTTGGCAAAATCTGTGCTAAGCGCTAAGTGCTTAGTTGCTCAGTTGTGTCCAACTCTTTGCAACCCCATGGACTGTAGCCCACTGGGCTCTTCTGTCCATGGGGATTCTCCAGGCAAGAATACTGGAGTGGGTTGCCATGCCTTCCTCCAGGGGATCTTCCCAACCCAGGGATTGAATCCAGGTCTCCTACATTGCAGGCGGATTCTTTACCATCAGAGCCACCAGGAAGCCCTGGCAAAATCTGAGGGCCTGATAATTCCTAAGAATTATCATGTAGTAATAATAACAGAGTGGCTAAAATGTATTGAGTGCTTAGTCTGTGCCAGTATCTTGCCCAGCTCTGTACCTATATCATCTCATTTAATTCTCATAACAGTTAATAAGTAGTAACCCTAGAATCTTAATCTTTGTAGTCCAATTCCAAAGTTCATGTTTATAGATATTACTCTATACTCTCTCTCACTCTGTATGTTTTATTTATAAAAGTGAAGCAAAAGTTTCACAAAGCAACTCTTGCCCTTTTTACATGTGATTCTCTTCTCTTTCATTAAACAGATTATAGTCCCCAGTCCCCAAACTGATTTGTCATAATATATGGTTTGTTCAGAGAAGAGGATTAAAACAATAGTCACATTCTCTTTGACTTTGAGGAATTATAAAACTAAATGAAAGCTCTAGTATTAAAATCTCACACAGTGATAAAGGTAACTCAGACCACTTTTAAATTGTCTTGAATCATTTTAAGATGTTTTTAACAGGGGAGGGCAGGCATGTTTCTTCCACTCTCTCATGTTTTCCACCAACTACATGTTGAATCAAAGCCTCTAGCTGCTTTTATTGGGTAGAGCCCCCAAAGTTAAAAAGTTATTACTTATACTGATCTGAAATCTGACCATCTAATACATCTCCCTACTGATTAAGGTTCCATCCCTTGGAGACACACAAGAATATTCAAAGAATCCTCTTACTCAACATCCTTCCAGTATTTGGAGTGCATTCATGTTCCCTCTTGGATGTTTTCCTCTTCAGAATAAAGAAAGACAGAAAATCCAATCCAAATTGGCCTAAGCAAAAAGGGGCTTCATCTGCTGATATAGTAGAAGTGGCCAAGAATTGTTCTGGCTCCTGCCTGGCTTAAACTGTGGCCTAAGGTATGTCCCAAGAATAGTCTTTCTATCTCTCCCAGCATTGCTCTCCTCCATGTCGGTTCCAGACCACCTGGGAATATGGCTGAAGCAGCCCCAGACTTGACATCTTTTCATAAATTAAGTCCAGGAGGAAAAAAGAAAGTTTCTTCCCCAGAAGTTTCAGCAAAACTTCTCTTCCATTTCACTGGCTCTGACTGGGCAACATGCTCAAAATTCCAGCTATTACTGTAGCCAGTGGCATTAATTGTTTTGATCAGCTAAGCTTAATTCACATGCCTACCTCTGGAGACGTGTAGATGAGAGAATAGAGGGATGGTCTTCAACAGGGAGATTTCAGGGGCTGAGTGTTAAATAGAAGCTGGGTAATAAAAGGGCAATGTGGTGTGCTTAGTCCCTCAGTTATGTCTAGCTGTTTGCAACCCCATGAACTGTAGCCTGCCAGGCTCCTCTGTCCATGGAAGAAGACAGGAGTGAGTTGCCATGCCCTCCTCCAGGTGATCTTCCCAACCCAGGAATCAAACCAGGGTCTCCAGCATTGCAGGCAGACTCTTTACCAGCTGAGTTACCAGGGAAGCCCTCATCTAACAGCAAAATGAAACCTTTCATTTAGTCTTGGCACTTGTCACATGTTGGGGGAAGATGCCTTGGGTCTGGGCCAGAATGCCCCAGTTATGTCCACTCATACTAGAGATGTCCCAGTGGAACAGTAACACCTTCTTATTCCTCAGCTGTCACCTTCTCTGCTTAGTTTTTTCTCTGTCTTTTGGGCAGTATTAGTTACTCCTTTTGGAGAAGGCATTGGCACCCTGCTCCAGTATTCTTGTCTGGAGAATACCATGGACAGAGGAGCCTGGTGGGCTGCAGTCCATGGGGTCGCTAAGAGTCAGACTTGACTGAGCGACTTCACTTTCATGCGTTGGAGAAGGAAATGGCAACCCACTCCAGTGTTCTTGCCTGGAGAATCCCAGGGATGAGGGAGCCTGGTGGGCTGCCATGTATGGGGTTGCACAGAGTCAGACACGACTGAAGCGATTTAGCAGCAGCAGCAGCAGCAGTTACTCCCTTCACAGAGCCCCTGCTGGTACTTCTGCTATATTGCAATTATTTGTATTGCAGGCTTGTGTTTCTCTTGACTGACTTCCCTGAAGATAGGGATTTTTTTAAAGTCTTTGTTGAATTTGTTACAATATTGTTTTATGTTTTGACTTTTTGACTGAAAGACATGTGGGATCCTAGCTTCCCTGATCAGGGTTTGAACCTGGACCCCCTGCATTGGAAGGCACAATCTCAACCACTAGAACACCAGGGAAGTCCTCAAAGACAGGGATTTTTTTTCAATATGTTTCTGTATCCCTCAGAAAAATGCTTGATAAAAGAGACATCTAACTTTATTTCAATGAATTATCCTGAGAACATGGTAGAGGACACCCCACACAACCCTGTGAGCATGAGATCAACCTGCATCTTTCTCAGGCTGTGTGGGTCTCAGGGTCCACACCCATAAAATCACTGAAAAAATGCTTCAGATTCCCTGACACCCTGAGGCTTGGATGGTAACAAAGCAAAGCTAAGCATTAGGTATAGATGATCCAGGGGGCACAGTGGTAAAGAATCTGCCTGCCAATGCAGGAGACGTAAGAGATGTGGTTTCTATCCCTGGGTCAGGAAGGTCCCTTGGGGCAGGAAATGGCAACCCACTCTAGTATTCTTGCCTGAAAAATCCCGCGAACAGAGGAGCCTGGTGACTACAGTACACGGGGTCGCTAAAGAGTCAGACACGATTGAGCGACTGAGCATGCACACAATCCAGGAAGGCAGGGAATTATCAGACAGACGGACTAGGAATTGAGCACAGTGATTACAGATTTAGAGAGCTAAATCCAAAAGGGGATATCAGAAATGTCAGAGGCTGCAGTCAGGGAGAACTCAGTCACTTTCTGAATTGGTAGAACTGAGCTAAAGACTGATTCTCTTCACTCTGCTTCTTTTTAAACTGCCAGGGATGCCAGGAAAGGGAAGAAGGGTAGGGATGAGCTGGGGAAAACTGACCATGACTACGACCAGTGCAAGATTTGACTTCTGACTGTCAGTTGAGCTGGGAAGAAGAGACTCAACAGTAGGTATTTATTAAGCATCCTATGCTAGTTACTAAGGCTACAACAATGAATAACACAAAATACAATCCCCATCACTGGACTTGCATGCTCTTGGCCAAAGCTGCAAGAATTACTTTACCCTGCCTCACATGTAAGACTGAGGAAATAATTACAAAATGTATTAAGCTGCTCAGATGAAAGAAGTTATCCAAATGAAGACACACTTACCTAAGAAAATCACTGTGTTCATTAATCTTTCAAGCACCAGTATTATGCTAGCAGGATGCAGCTGATATCAGTGTTATGGTCCCTTTACCTCAAAGAAAAAGTCAAGCCAGAGAAACAAATATGAAAACAGAAGTTAACCTTAAACCAAGCCCTGGGCCCATATCAGTGTTACCATATGCCTATGGGTCATGGGTCACCCACCTATAGGAATGAAATCTGAGCCCTGCCACCCATCCTAGGCAGTGAGTGAGTGTTCTTGCAGGGAGATGTGATGGCAAAGAATGATGCTGATGCTTTCCTTTCTGCCTCTTAAAGACAATCATTATTCCTGGAATAACAATTTGTAAGCTCAACCTAATTACGGCCAAATTGATTAAAAAATGCATAATCTAAGGATTAACATTCAGGCAAATGCTGCTTAACTCAGCCACCAAGGCTTAGGAAGAAACAGCTGTTTTGTTCAGGAAGTTGTTTGAAATAAAAGACTGATTTTTGCCAGTAAAATCCTGCCTAAGTAAATTATTTAGCCTCATCCCTTTCTTATTTGAGTTCCAAGTTAGGAATTTTCTGGGGTCAAATATTCCAAAGACAGAGCTCCTGAGATTGTGATGAAGCCAGCAGCATTATATACACTACAGACAATCACGAGCTCCACCCATTCCTAACAAGGAAGCTGCCTGGACGCCCTTAGTTTCAGAATGCTATCCAAAAATAAGGATGATAATCAATACCTGACGGGGATTGTTGTGAGGAATAAATGACAATCACAAATGAAGTTCCTAGCACAGTACTTGGGAATTTAAGATTTCAAGTCGCTCTTCACTGGAAACTATCATAACATTGTTTGTTAATTGTTCATAGCCCAATATAAAATTTAAAAGTTTACAAAAGAAAAAGAAAGAAGATTTGAACAAATGTTAGTTCCTTTCTCTCCTTCTCTTTTCTTCTAGGACTTCTTATAGCTGCATGTTTTTTAGCCACTAAACCATTTAAGGTAAATAAAGAATGAAATTGGCTTTCCAGGTGGCTCAGTGGTAAACAATCCATCTGCAAATGCAGGAGCCACAGGTAATGTGGGTTCAGTCTCTGGGTTGGGAAGATCCCTTAGAGAAGGGAATAGCGACCCACTCCAGTATTCTTGCCAGGATAATCCCATAGACAGAGGAGCCTAACAGGCTAGAGTCCACGGAGTCTAAAGAGTTGGACACAACTGAGCAACGGAGCACACACACACACAGACAGCAGAGACAGCTCAAGGTTACCATGTTCAGTTCAGTTCACTCGCTCAGTCGTGTCCAACTCTTTGCCACACACAAAGAATAAAGTATTTATTCTTTTTAGAAAAGGAAATCTTTTTTCATTGATGATGAGAAAGCAAGGTGAAATTTGTTTGGCTTACCCTTGTGAGTTAAAAACTCATTCTTTTACAGAAAGTTGATGAGGGGAAAAGGAAGAAGGTGAGGAAAGCAAAAACATACCTACTGTGTGATAGACACTTAGCATATTACCCACGTTACCTCCTTTAGTTATTACAGCAGCATCTTGGTACATCGATGACATCAACTCTCAGCTCTGTTCCTTACTATCTGCGTGTAGTTGGATAAATTATTTGACATTTCTGTGGCTTCATTTAAACATCTGTAAAATTGAAGAAAATAATTCCTTACATCATAGGGTTGTTAGAATTAAATATGTCAATATATGTAAAACTCTTCAAATACTGCCTGAGAAAAACTAAATATTAAATAAATGTTGACTGTATAGAGCTTCTCCATCTTTGGCTGCAAAGAATATAATCAATCTGATTTCGGTGTTGACCATCTGGTGATGTCCATGTGTAGAGTCTTCTCTTGTGTTGTTGGAAGAGGGTGTTTGCTATGACCAGTGCATTTTCTTGGCAAAACTCTATTAGTCTTTGCCCTGCTTCATTCCGCATTCCCAGGCCAAATTTACCTGTTATTCCAGGTGTTTCTTGACTTCCTACTTTTGCATTCCAGTCCCCTATAATGAAAAGGACATCTTTTTTGGGTGTTAGTTCTAAAAGATCTTGTAGGTCTTCATAAAACCATTCAACTTCAGTTTCTTCAGCGTTACTGGTTGGGGCATAGACTTGGCAAAGCCTTTGACTGTGTGGATCACAATAAACTGTGGAAAATTCTGAAAGAGATGGGAATACCAGACCACCTGACCTGCCTCTTGAGAACTCTGTATTCAGGTCAGGAAGCAACAGTTAGAACTGGACATGGAACAACAGACTGGTTCCAAATAGGAAAAGGAGTCCGTCAAGGCTGGATATTGTCACCCTGCTTACTTAACTTATATGCAGAGGACATCATGAGAAACACTGGACTGGAAGAAACACAAGCTGGAATCAAGATTGCCAGGAGAAATATCAATAACCTCAGATATGCAGATGACATCACCCTTATGGCAGAAAGTGAAGAGGAACTAAAAAGCCTCTTGATGAAAGTGAAAGAGGAGAGTGAAAAAGTTGGCTTCAAGCTCAACATTCAGAAAATGAAGATCATGGCATCTGGTTCCATCACTTCATGGGAAATAGATGGGGAAACAGTGGAAACAGTGTCAGACTTTATTTCTTTGGGCTCCAAAATCACTGCCTGTGGTGACTGCAGCCATGAAATTAAAAGACGCTTACTCCTTGGAAGAAAAGTTATGACCAACCTAGATAGCATATTCAAAAGCAGAGACATTGCTTTGCCAACTAAGGTCCGTCTAGTCAAGGCTATGGTTTTTCCTGTGGTCATATATGGATGTGAGAGTTGGACTGTGAAGAAGGCTGAGCACCGAAGAATTGATGCTTTTGAACTGTGGTGTTGGAGAAGACTCTTGAGAGTCCCTTAGACTGCAAGGAGATCCAACCAGTCCATTCTGAAGGAGATCAGCCCTGGGATTTCTTTGGAAGGAATGATGCTAAAGCTGAAACTCCAGTACTTTGCCACCTCATGCAAAGAGTTGACTCTTTGGAAAAGACTCTGATGCTGGGAGGGATTGGGGGCAGGAGGAGAAGGGGATGACAGAGGATGAGATGGCTAGATGGCATCACGGACTCGATGGACGTGAGTCTGAGTGAACTCCGGGAGATGGTGAGGGACAGGGAGGCCTGCCGTGCTGCAATTCATAGGGTCGCAAAGAGTAGGACACGACTGAGCGACTGAACTGAACTGAAATAAATGTTAGCTGTTATTAACAATCATAGGTAGAATAAGTAACAATAATAATGTTTAAAAGCCCTTAACATCAAGGGTGGATGTTAGCAAATAATAAATGCTACCTGTTATTATTTAGTAATAAAGTAAAATACAATTTATAAAAGTACTCTCTTCATCAAGTTTATTCCATACAGAAGCAGCCTCTATGTCAAGCAGAAGAATATGAACCTCTATTCTGACTTTGTTTTAGAGATAGTGTCTTGTCCCCTTTATACTAAATCCCCTCCTCCAGAGCCTACAGTGAGCTGCATAAATCGGCCATTAGGCAGAATTTCCAATGATAGAAATTCCTCAGTTCCCTCTCCTCCCTTATCCTCATTCAGTGTCATAAAATACCAGATCAATGCCTAACTGCCTCAGAGAAGGAGAGGCAGATGAGGGTGTCTTCTCGCTATTTCTCATGACTATTATTTTCACTGTCCCTTTCCTATTTGCCTAGTTCGTTACACCACTCCTTTCGGTGCACACTAAGATTCAACAGAACTAACACCTTGCAATGCTCCGTCCTCACCTTGGTTTCGCTCTGTACTTGAACTGATCTATCCTAGCCCATCGGAGATACCCAGTACATGTTTACTGACTAAATGAAGGCTTTTACACTGCAGAAGAATCTACATACTCAGGAAGTGGTATACTATTTAGAGTTGGGATCACTGCAAACATTTATCTTTAATCCCTTCTTGTAGCTTCAATTGGAGAGTATGCATCTCTTAAACAATTCTCAGTATGTGACAGCAGAGACAGCTCAGGATTACCATGTTCAGTTCAGTTCAGTCGCTCAGTCGTCTCCCACTCTTTGCACCTCATGGACTGCAGTATGCAAGGCTTCCGTGTTCATCACCAACTCCTAGAGCTTGCTCAAACTCATGTCATCCAAGTGACATCCGGTGATGCCATCCAAGCATCTTATCCTCTGCCATCTGTTCTCCTCCTGCCTTCAATTTTTCCCAGCATCGGGGTCTTTTCCAATGAGTCAGTTCTTCACATCAGGTAGCCAAAGTATTGGACTTTCAGCATCAGTATCAGTCCTTCCAGTGAATATTCAGGACTGATTTCCTTTAGGATTGACTACTTTGATCTCCTTGCTGTCCAAGGGACTCTCAGGAGTCTTCTCCAACACCACAGCTCAAAAGCATCAGTTCTTCAGCACTCAGTTTTCTTTATAGTCCAACTCTCACATCCATACACAACTACTGGAAAAACCATAGCTTTGACTGGACAGACCTTTGTCGGCAAAGTAATGTCTCTGCTCTTTAATATGCCATCTACGTTGGTCATAACTTTTCTTCCAAGGAGCAAGCATCTTTTAATTTCATGGCTGCAGTCACGATCTGCATCTGTGATTTTGGAGCCCAAGAAACTAAAGTCTGTCACTGTTTCCTTTGTTTCCCCACCTATGGGCCATGAAATGAGGGGACTGGATGCCATGATCTTCCTTTTTTGAATGTTGTTTTTTTAACCAGCATTTTTACTCTCCTCCTTCACTTTCATCAAGAGCTCTTTAGTCTTTTTTGCTTTCTGCCATAATGGTGGTGTCATCTGTATATATGAGGCTATTGATATTTCTCCCAGCAATCTTGATTTCAGCTTGTACTTCATCCAGCCCGACATTTAGCATGATGTACTCTGCATATATTTAAATAAGCAGGGTGATAATAAACAGCCTTGACATACTTCTTTCCCAATTTGGAACTAGGTTGTTATTTCATGTCTGGTTCTAACTGTTGCTTCTTGACCTGCATACAGGTTTCTTGGGAGGCAGGTCAGGTGGTCTTCCCATCTCTCAAAGAATTTTCCACAGTTTGTTGTGATCCACACAGTCAAAGGCTTTGGCATAGTCAATAAAGCAGAAGTGGATGTTTTTCTGGTATTCTCTTGCTTTTTCAATGACCCAGCAGATGTTGGCAATTTGATCTCTGGTTCCTCTGACTTTTCTAAATACATTTCCAGATGAATGGTTCACATGCTGTTGAAGCCTAGCTTGGACAATATTGAGCAATACTTTGCTAGTGTGTGAGATGAGTGCAATTGTGCAGTAGTTTGAGCATTCTTTGGCATTGCCTTTCTTTGGGATTGGAATGAAAACTGACCTTTTCCAGTCCTGTGGCCACTGCTGAGTTTTCCACATTTGTGGCATATTGAGTGTAGCACTTTCACAGCATCATCTTTCAGGATTTGAAATAGCTCAACTGCAATTCCATCACCTCGACTAGCTTTGTTTGTAGTGATGCTTTCTAAGGCCCACTTGACTTCACATTCCAGGATGTCTGCTTCTAAGTAAGTGATCACATCATTGTGGTTATCTGGGTCATGAACAACTTTTGTGTACAGTTCTTCTGTGTATTCTTGCCACCTCTTCTTAATATCTTCTGCTTCTGTTAGGTAAATACAATTTCTGTCCTTTATTGTGCCCATCTTTGCATGAAATACTCCCTTGGTATCTCTAATTTTCTCGAAGAGATCTCTAGCCTTTCCCATTCTATTGTTTTCCTCTATTTCTTTGCATTGATCACTGAGGAAGGCTTTCTTACCTCTCCTTGCTGTTCTTTGGGATTCTGCATTCAAATGGGTATATCTTTCCTCTTCTCCTTTGCCTTTTGCTTCTCTTGTTTTCTCAGCTATTTGTAAGGCTTCCTCAGAAAACTATTTTGCCTTTTTGCATTTCTTTTTCTTGGGGATGGTCTTTATCATTGCCCTCTGTACAACGTCATGAACTTCCATCCATAGTTCTTCAGGTACTTTGTCTATCATCTCTAATCCCTTGAATCTGTTTGTCCCTTCCACTGTATATTTGTAAGGGATTAGATTTAGGTCATACCTGAATGGTCTAGTGGTTTTCTCTATTTTCTTAAATTTAACTCTGAATTTTGCAATAAGGAGTTCATGATCTGAGCTACAGTCAGCTACAGGTCTTTTTTTTTGTGGGTCATCTGCTCAGCGGCTCTGTGGTGGGATTAATGGCAACCTCCTCCAAGAGGGCTAAGCCCACAGGCTATGTGACACAGAACTTCTGCATCCAGAGCCCCTGCCCCTGTGACAGGCCACTGCTGACTCGTACCTCTGCAGGAGACAATCAAAAGCAGATCTGACTCAGTCTCTGTGGGATCTCTGGGTCCTTTTGCACCCGGCAAGCATCTCTGATGGGTATGGGGTTTGATTCTAAATGTGATTTCGCCCTTCCTACCTTATTGGCAGCCGAGAGGAGCTACACCATGCCCGAGGTCCAGGGGGCGGCCTAGAGGAGCAATCCAATGTCCAAGGAGCAATGGCAGTGTGGGAGCAGGAGGGCCAAGAGGAGCTACTCCACGTTCAAGGTCAGGAGGGGCGGCCATGAGGAGAGACCCCTCGTCCAAGGTAAGGAGCAGTAGCTGTGCTTTGCTGGAGCAGCTGTGAAGAGATACCCCACATCCAAGGTAAGAGAAACCGAGTAAGACCATAGGTGTTGCAAGAGGTGCATACACACTGAAACCATAAACACAGAAAACTAGTCAATCTGATCACATGGACCACAGCCTTGTCTAACTCAATGAAACTAAGCCATGCCTGCGGGGAAACCCAAGACGGGCCGGTCATGGTGGAGAGGTCTGACAGAATGTGGTCCACTGGAGAAGGGAATGGCAAACCACTTCAGTATTCTTGTCTTGAGAACCTCATGAACAGTATGAAAAGGCAAAATGATAGGATACTGAAAGAGGAACTCCCCAGGTTTATAGGTGCCCAATATGCTACTGGAGATCAGTGGAGAAATAACTCCAGAAAGAATGAAGGGATGGAGCCAAAGCAAAAAAAATACCCAGTTGTAGATGTGACTGGTGCTGTAAGGTCCGATGCTGTAAAGAGCAATATTGCATAGGAACCTGGAATGACAAGTCCATGAATCAAGGCAAATTGGAAGTGGTCAAACAGGAGATGGCAAGAGTGAATATCGACATTCTAGGAATCAGCGAACCAAAATGGACTGGAATGGGTGAATTTAACTCAATGACCATTATATCTACTACTTTGGGCAGGAATCCCTTAGATGAAATGGAGTAGCCATCAGGGTCAACAAAAGAATCTGAAACGCAGTACTTGGATGCAATCTCAAAAACGACAGAATGATCTCTGCTCGTTTCCAAGGCAAAACCATTCAATATCACGGTAATCCAGCCTATGCCCTAATCAGTAACACTGAAGAAGCTGAAGTTGAACGGTTCTATGAAGACCTACAAGACCAGGTAGAACTAACACCCAAAAAAGATGTCCTTTTCATTACAGGGGACTGGAATGCAAAAGTGGGAAGTCAAGAAACACCTGGAGTAATAGGCAAATTTGGCCTTGGAGTATGGAATGAAGCAGGGCAAAGGCTAATGGAGTTTTGCCAAGAGAACACACTGGTCATAGCAAACACCCTCTTCCAATAACATAAAAGAAGACTCTATACATGGACATCACCAGATGGTCAACACCAAAATCAGATTGATTATATTCTTTGCAGCCAAAGATGGAGAAGCTCTATACAGTCAGCAAAAACAAGACCGGGAGCTGACTGTGGCTCAGATCATGAACTCTTTATTGCCAAATTCAGACTTAAATTGAAGAAAGTAGGGAAAGCCACTAGACCATTCAGGTATGACCTAAATCAAATCCCTTATGACTACACAGTGGAAGTGAAATAGATTTAAAAGACTAGATCTGATAGACAGAGTGCCTGATGAACTATGGACAGAGGTTCATGACATTGTACAGGAGACAGGGATCAAGACCATCCCCATGGAAAAGAAATGCAAAAAGGCAAAATGGTTGTCTGAGGAGACCTTATAAATAGCTGTGAAAAGAAGAGAAGCGAAAGCAGAGGAGAAAGGAAAGATATAAGCATCTGAATGCAGAGTTCCAAAGAATAGCAAGGAGAGATAAGAAAGCCTTCCTCAGCAATCAGTGCAAAATAATAGAGGAAAACAACAGAATGGGAAAGACTAGAGATCTCTTCAAGAAAATTAGAGACACCAAGGGAACATTTCATTTAAAGATGGTCTCGATAAAGCACAGAAATGGTATGGACCTAACAGAAGCAGAAGATATTAAGAACAGGTGGCAAGAATACACAGAAGAACTGTACGCAAAAGATCTTCACGACCAAGATAATCACAATGGTGTGATCACTCACCTAGAGCCAGACATCCTGGAATGTGAAGTCAAGTGGGCCTTAGGAAGCATCACTACGAACAAAGATAGTGGAGGTGAGGGAATTCCAGTTGAGCTATTTCAAATCCTGAAAGATGATGCTGTGAAAGTGCTGCACTCAATATGCCAGCAAATGTGGAAAATTCAGCAGTGGCCACAAGACTGGAAAAGGTCAGTTTTCATTCCAATCCCAAAGAAAGGCAATGCTAAAGAATGCTCAAACTACTGCACAATTGCACTCATCTCACATGCTAGTAAAGCAATGCTCAAAATTCTCCAAGCCAGGCTTCAGCAATACTTTAACAGTGTACTTCTAGATGTTCAAATTGGATTTAGAACAGTCAGAGGAACCAGAGATCAACTTGCCAACATCCGCTGGATCATTTAAAAAGCAAGAGAGTTCCAGAAAAACATCTACTTCTGCTTTGTTGACTATGCCAAAGCCTTTGACTGTGTGGATCACAATAAACTGTGGAAAATTCTGAAAGAGATGGGAATATCAGACCACCTGACCTGCCTCTTGAGAAACCTATATGCAGGTCAGGAAGCAACAGTTGGAACTGGACATGGAACAACAGACTGGTTCCAAATAGGAAAAGGAGTCCATCAAAGCTGTATATTGTCACCCTGCTTATTTAACTTATATGCAGAGTACATCATGAGAAACGCTGGGCTGAAGGAAGAACAAGCTGGAATCAAGATTGCCGGAAGAAATATCAATCACCTCAGATATGCAGATGACACCACCCTTATGGCAGAAAGTGAAGAGGAGCTAAAAAAAGCCTCTTGTTGAAAGTGAAAGAGGAGAGAGAAAAAGCTGGCTTAAAATTCAACATTCAGAAAATGAAGAATATGGCATCTGGTCCCATCGCTTCATGGGAGATAGATGGGGAAACAGCAGAAACAGTGTCAGACTTTATTTTTGTGGACTCCAACTGCAGGTGGTGATTGCAGCCATGAAATTAAAAGACGCTTACTCCTTGGAAGGAAAGTTATGACCAACCTAGATAGCATATTCAAAAGCAGAGACATTACTTTGCCATCAAAGGTCCGTCTAGTCAAGGCTATGGTTTTTCCAGTGGTCATGTATGGATGTGAGGGTTGGACTGTGAAGAGAGCTGAGTGCTGAAGAATAGATGCTTTTGAATTGTGGTGTTGGAGAAGACTCTTGAGAGTCCCTTGGACTCAAGGAGATCTAACCAGTCCATTCTAAAGGAGATCAGTCCTGGGTGTTTATTGGAAAGACTGATGCTAAAGCTGAAACTCCAATACTTTGGCCACCTCATGGGAAGAGTTCACTCACTGGAAGGACCCTGATGCTGGGAAGGACAGGGGGCAGGAGGAGAAGACGACGACAAAGGATGAGATGTCTGGATGGCATCACCGACTTGACAGACATGAGTCTGAGTAATCTCCGGGAGTTGGTGATGGACAGGGAGGCCTGGCATGCTGCGAATCATGGGGTCACTTAGAGTCGGACACAACTGAGTGACTGAACTGAACTGAACCTTGCTGGGGTAGGTCTTGCTGAGGCTTCTCCTTTTCCCTTGGACGTGGGGTATCTTTTTTGTGTGGGATTCAACATTCTCCTGTCGATGGTTGTTCTGCAGCGACCTGTAATTTTGGAGTTCTTGCAGGAGAAGATGCGGGCACGTCCTTCTACTCCGCCATCTTAATCACACTTGGGTATACCATGAACAATATGAAAAGGCTGCCATGTAAACAGATACAAAAGCAGCAGATTTCATGGCATTGATAACATGAAAGGAGTAGAATTGTCTGGAATACTTAGAATAACATTGAAAATGGAGGCTTGATTCAACATGGAATTTTACACCCTTTCATAGTAACTCATCCACCAAAGTGCTCACACTCACAGGTGCTATGAGGAACATAAACTATAAGTTAGAGATATTCTTTGCCCTCAAAGGTATTATAATGCAGTTGTGAAAAAAAAAAGTTAGACGAATAGGTTACAGAATATTTCAATTGCTAAACTGGCGGCACAGGGAAAGTACCTCTTAATTCTGAGAAATGAATGATTAGTTTGAGATAGAATTAAACAGTATGTAATAAAAAGTTGGAGTCTTCAAAGTACAAAAATACTGTAAAATTCAGTTTAACCAGGTTAATAACTTCCCCCTATTTATAATTTTATACATATTTCACATAGGTTGTAGAATAATTGAGCTATGCTATACTGTATCCTATATTCTTATGAATACTATTAAAAAATACATATTCACATGAGCTACAAAGCTGTAATTCAACATTTCAACACTTAAGGCTTTAAAAAAAAAATTATAGAATTTTAGAGCTGAAAATGGAGCCAAACTCTTCTATTTCCAGTTCTTTAGATTATTCATCCTGACTGAATTATTTAGCTTTCTTTATTCCTAATGAAGAGCTGCTTGATAAGAACAAAGGAATATAACAAAACAAATAAGTACAATAAAATAAAAGAGCCTCCTGATTTCTGATCTTTACATGTAAGGCACTTAGAAGAGTTCTTGGCAGGTAGTTAGTGCTTAACAGTTACTGCTGTAATTGTTATCACTCTTAACCCTATTACAACCACTATTATGACTACTGCTACTATTTGTCCATTATTCACTAGTGCTTGCCTACCCCCAGGACTGGAAACATAAATAAAAGGCCATGAAACTTACCCTAGACCAGGTATCTTTGAAGTCCAAAGATCCTTGAATATGTAAACTTGGACAGAAAAAGTTTATGCATTTTCAGTGATCTCTAACTGGAAAATAACATTTCCTTCCATAATAAATGTAGACAACAAAGCTTTGTCAGTAGAAATCACAAATATTTTCATATCACTTTATAGTTGTTCCAAAAATATCATGTACGTTCATCAATACCTTTTACCACTATAATTTGTTATTTAATGCACTAATAAAGAAAGAAGCATATTTAACACTATATCAGAAGTTCTGTTTTTCAAAAATATTTTGATAGTGGAATATGTAATATATAATTGACTTTCTTTGTAATCATATGTATTTTGGTTTATTCATTTAAAAACATTATGCTCAGTAATATTCAGTAGGCTTCACCAGACTGCCAAAGGGATCCACGGCACAAAAACAGCTAGGAATCCCTCCCCTAGTCATTCATTCACAAACCTGCATGCTATCCCATACTGCCTAGAACTACCCCCCCCCCATCTTTTAAAAAATACTTTTATTTTTTTGGCTATACAGCAGTCAGGCTATTTAGTCACAGGATGCAAACTCTTAGTTGTGGCATGTGGGATCTAGCTCCCTGGCCCCAAGCCCAGGCCCCCTACATTTGGAACATGGAGTCTTAGCCACTTGACCACCAGGGAAGTCTCCCTTCCCTTCTTTTACTATTGAGTCATCCCTCAGCTCAAATTTGCTCTCTCAGTGAAAATTTCACCATTCTGCTCCCATTCAAAACAAATTGTTTATTGCACTTACTTCCTGAGTCTATACTTCTCTTTTACTTGCTGTTTGATCTTGAACAAGTTAAACTTTCTCAGACTCATTTTTATCAAGTGTAAAAATGGAAATAGTAGTAGTATATACAGTGCAAAGAATGGCTGTGAAAATTAAGCAAGATTATGCATATGAAAGGCTTCATGTAATGTCCAGAGTAGCAATTCTCAAACGTTTTGGTTTCAGGACACTTTTATTCTCTTACAAGTTTCTGAGAATTTCAAAGAGCTTTGTTTATGTGGGTTGTAAAACATAGCTATCTATGATATTTAAAGTTAACATTGAAAAATTTTTAATGTTTCTTTATTAATTCATTAAAAATATAAATGATAAAGTTTGTAAACTGTTATATAATATATTAATAATAAATAATAATTTTGTGGGAAAAAATATTATTTCCCCCAAATAGTAAGAAGAATGACACTGTTTTCCTTTTTCATAAATCTTTTTAATATCTGGCTTGTATGTCTATTGCTGTTTTAAGTATACAAAGGAAATCTAGTGTCACACAGAAGTGTATTTGGAAAAAGAAAGGAGTATTTTATTAGTCTTTTCAGATAACTATGGAAATTTTTCTCTGATACTCTACCAGTTTGACAAGTAGCAGTTAGGCTCATTGAGATGTGGAATCTGAAATGACACAAATAAGCTTTTCATTCTCTGTTGCTTTAAAACACACTGGACTATCTTGCACTTTGAGTGGATCGCTTTCTCACAACTAATTTTATAACATCATGCATTGGTCATTTGCAAAGTATTGGTTCCCTGAGTTATGCAGATCTCCAAACACTGACACATTTCACCAAAAAATGGGGAAAAAAAAATCACATTCGTTAATAGCCCCACAATCTCACTGGAAATGTCTTTGGGTTTTGGGAAGCTGACAAGTTCATGTGCCAGACACAAATCTACCCAAATTCTAATTTTCACTTGAAAGTTCAAATTTTATCATTGGCAACAAATACTGTCAGCTGTATTTCCTTGAAGTGACAGGCTCACTTCATTCATTTTGGAGAAAACGTCGGCCAAATGTTCGAATAAATGTAGTTTGCCTGTCAGTTGTTTTTTCAAGTAAAAATAGTGTTCTATGAAAAAAAACTGGCTAATCACTCACGTGTATTTTTCCTCAAGACAGTCATGCCTTTGTGTGAATCAGAAGTGCTTTATGTGTAGTTCCCATTTTGTCACATAGAATATTGAGTAGGTTGGGTCAAGATTTAATAAAATTAGTCATTTTTATCCCTTCATCAAGGCATTGTTAAGTGAAACTGGAATCATTTTTCCAAGACAATTATAAATATAATAATACATGGGTGACAGATTTTGTTGCCACTACTTTGATTCATGTTAAGATAACAGTTTTACCCAGCTTTGGTTAATGCTTTTAAACCATTGTTGCAAATACCAACAGAATAAGAAAAGCAAACAGTTATCTCAGTATTATTATTATGAAAATTGTTTTGACCTTGTACCTTCTGAAAAAGTCTCAGGGATCCCAAAAACAGTCAACAACATTTTGAGAATCCCTTATCAACAGCACAGTATGTTCTTTGTAAGTGTTAACTAATGCTACAACTAGCTATGCTGCTGCTGCTAAGTCACTTCAGTCATGTCTGACTCTGTGTGACCCCATAGACGGCAGCCCACCAGGCTCCCCTGTCCCTGGGATTCTCCAGGCAAGAACACTGGAGTGGGTTGCTATTTCCTTCTCCAATGCATGAAAGTGAAAAGTGAAAGTGAAGTTGCTCAGTCAAGTCCAACTCTTAGCAATCCCATGGACTGCAGCCTACCAGGCTCTTCCATCCATGGGATATTCCAGGCAAGAGTACTGGAGTGGGATGCCATTGCCTTCTCCACAACTAGCTATACGGATTATATTTTCTAATTGAAACTCTGGACTGTAATATATCATGTCATCTGCCTGTGAATAGGTGCAGAAATGGAGATTGTCTCCTCCATGTCATTTTTGTTTCTTTTTCATTTTGTCTATTATAGTTAGATGTGGAGACGGCAATGGCACCCCACTCCTGTACTCTTGCCTGGAAAATCCCATGGATGGAGGAGCCTGGTAGGCTGCAGTCCATGGGGTCGCTAGGAGTTAGACACAACTGAGCAACTTCACTTTCAATTTTCACTTTCATGCATTCGAGAAGGAAATGGCAACTCATTCCAGTATTCTTGCCTGGAGAATCCCAGGGACGGGGGAGCCTGGTGGGCTGCCATCTATGGGGTCGCACAGAATCAGACATGACTGAAGCAACTTAGCAGCAGCATCGTTTCAGTTCAGTTCAGTCACTCAGTCGTATCCGACTCTTTGCGACCCCATGAATGGCAGCATGCCAGGCCTCCCTGTCCATCACCAACTCCCGGAGTTCACTCAGACTCGCGTCCATCAAGTCAGTGATACCATGCAGCCATCTCATCCTCGGTTCTTCCCTTCTCCTCCTGCCCCCAATCCCTCCTAGCATCAAAGTCTTCTCCAATGAGTCAACTCTTCGTATGAGGTGGCCAAAGTACTGGAGTCTCAGCTTCAGCATCATTCCTTCCAAAGAAATCCCCAGGTTGATCTCCTTTAGAATGGACTGGTTGGATCTCCTTGTAGTCCAAGGGACTCTCAAGAGTCTTATCCAACACCAAGTTCAAAAGCATCAATTCTTTGGCACTCAGCTTTCTTCATAGTCCAACTCTCACATCCTTACATGACTACTGGAAAAACCATAGCCTTGACTAGACAGACCTTAGTTGGCAAAGTAATGTCTCTGCTTTTGAATATGTTGTCTAGGTTGCTCATAACTTTTCTTCCAAGGAGTAAGCGTCTTTTAATTTCACAGCTGCAGTCACCATCTGCAGTGATTTTGGAGCCCAAAAAAATAAAGTCTGACATTGTTTCTACTATTTCCCCATCTATTTCCCATGAAGTGATGGGACTGGATGCCATGATCTTCGTTTTCTGAATGTTGAATTTTAAGCCAACTTTTTCACTCTCCTCTTTCACTTTCATCAAGAGGCCTTTTAGCTCCTCTTCACTTTCTGCCATAAGGGTGGTGTCATCTGCATATCTGAGGTTATTGATATTTCTCCTGGCAATCTTGATTCCAGCTTGTGTTTCTTTCAGTCCAGCGTTTCTCATGATGTACTCTGTATATAAGTTAAGTAAGCAGGGTGACAATATCCAGCCTTGACGTACTCCTTTTCCTATTCAGAACCAGTCTGTTGTTCCATGTCCAGTTCTAACTGTTGCTTCCTGGCCTGCATACAGAGTTCTCAAGAGGCAGATTAGGTGGTCTGGTATTCCCATCTCTTTCAGAATTTTCCACAGCTTATTGTGATCCACACAGTCAAAGGCTTTGGCATAGTCAATAAAGCAGAAATAGATGTTTTTCTGGAACTCTAGCTTTTTCGATGATCCAGCGGATGTTGGCAATTTGATCTCTGGTTCCTCTGCCTTTTCTAAAACCAGCTTGAACATCAGGAAGTTCACAGTTCACGTGAGCATTACTTTTCTAGCTTGTGAGATGAGTGCAATTGTGTGGTAGTTTGAGCATTCTTTGGCATTGCCTTTCTTTGGGATTGGAATGAAAACTGCATACCCAGCATCTAGACATGAAGCGCCAAGGACAGCGATAATACTTTACCTAAACCAATGCTCCACTACCAGCACAGTGCTTTATACACAGCAGGTGCTTAATAAATATTTGTTAAACAAGTGATGAACAAATGAACAAAAGCAAATCAGTCCACTCTACATTGTCAGCAACTCTTAGGGAAGAACAGAGGTTGAAGTGATAGATTATTTTTATTTGCTTTACTTTAAAGGTCATCATTTTAACTCTCTTACTCTTGTTTAGAAAATTAAATTTATGTAATAATAAGCCAAAGTTATCTTTTATGGGGAAATAATATGGACTATTTTCCTTTCTAAAAAGATAATGTTTGCTAATTATAGAAAGTACAGACAAAAAAGGAAAAAAAATACTGGTAATTTCTTCATCTAGAAATAGAGTTTATTGAAATTTGTATGTTTTTTTCTCTAAGCAGATACATAATTTTTCAACCTCCTGTTTTGTTACTCACTTTTTTATCTAACACTGTATAATGAATGTTCTTCTATGTCACTATGAATCCTTCTCTAATATAATTTTTATTATGTGCATACGATATATTATTTGGATGTACTTTGGAAATAGTTGGTTAAGTGAGGTTCTCTTTGAATTTTATTCCCCCCCCCCATGTATTATTGTCCATCATCAACAAGAAAAAAAGCTACAAATCAGCAGCAACAGAATGAAACAGTAAGTAAACTCAAAGGATTCACTCAGAATTTTTACCTTTCTATCATTGTTATAGGCACCATGGTGATAACACACCCACAGTAGAAACAGTCCTGAAAACAAGAAAGAAATAAAAATTGAGAACACCCACAAGTAAGATATTTTAAGACGTATCTAGAGAAAAATCAGCCTGGATCATAGTGGAGAAGAAAGAATTCCCGTCTCGGGAAGCTACACAGGAAAAGCGCTCAGTGACGGGGTGTGTGGTAAACCGCTCAGATGGTCCATTGAAAAGTCATCTCTGAAGCTGCAAGAAATGAATACATGGGCAGAAACATAAAAACTAAAATAAGTAGGAGTTGAAATAGAAAGAACTCTATTACTTCATTGCTAACAGGGACATTTAGGTGGAGGTTAAGGGCACTCCGTTCTAAATTTTGTTTCAGTTCTTCAAAAGATATGTCTCAACTTGAACTGTCTCCTTGATGTCAAAGACAGTATAAGCAGCTGATTAGAAAAGAAACGTCAAACTAAGAAGAGCACTACCAAAGAGAGAAAGTCAGTAGACAACAGTCAGACTGTAAATAAAAGGGAAAAGAAGTGGAACTGGATGTCCCCCAAAAAACTAAATCCATGCCTAACCCCTCTCTCTCCATATACATTAAATAAACTACAATACATATATTCTAAATTATTTAATAAAATATCAGAAGTCTGGGGACAGTAGTACTATCTCATTTTTAGTAAGTTGAAGAGGTCATTTCTTCACTCAACATGGTTCAGTGGCTTAACTAAGATTCAGAGTTTCAAGTTCTATTTTCTCAGCACTTTCTGTGAAGTATTTAAAAAATTCTAACTCCCTGTGACCAGCATTCTACATTCTTAATTTACACTTAAGTTATTCCATTATTCCTCCAAGATCATTCATCCGACTAAATCTGTCCACTTCGTCCAAGCCGATCTCTCTAGAAACCCTTGAACACATCTTACTAAATCCTGCCTCCAGGTATGTGCCCATATAACTCCTCAGGATGCTTGCCTTCTTTCTACCATTAGTTCCTTCAATTCAGAACAAAATGCAACTGCCTCCCCCCACCAAATGTTGCCTAAACAATTCCATTATTTCAATCATTTGTTGGTCATTTTAAAGAACAAAGCTTATTCACATGATCACCGACGTATTTCACTGAAATAGTTTTATGGAGGCCTCCTTTATTCTTCTAATTGTAAATTTCTAGAAGGCAAGCATCATGGCTTCTAATTTTTTTATTTCAAGAAAATGGAAGATAGAAAGAAGGAACAAAGGAAGGGGGAAGAAAGAAAAAGGGGATATGGAGAAGTGATAAGAAAAGAGTGGCAAACAGAAGATAAATCTGTGAGATTTTATTTTCTAATATACACAATGAAAATAATGCTTTATGAGAGTCATATTGACATGAATAGATCTAATTCTACTGAGCACTCAATTTTGAATTGCAATCTGACTTTCCCATCTGTGTTCTATGTTCTATTTTTTCTAATTCTACATTTTCTAATTGCTATTTCTAAGTATTTTTTAATCTAATTTTTAATCTAATTTTTTAATCTATTAAAATTTCAGCCCACATCATCTCCTTTACCTTGCTTCACTTTTTCTTCTTTATACACATATCACCTTTAAACAAACTAAATCATTTACTTACTTACTGTATTGATTCCCCAGCCTTACACAACTCCCTGATACCAGGGATCTTCATGTTTTGTTCTCTGATGTAACTTCAGCCCCAGAAGCAGTATCTGACCCAGGGTAGGTGCTCAGTAAACTCATTGAACAAAAAAGATCTCTGCAAATGTCATATACAGGCCTTGGAATTTTCACAAATACCCATGACAGTCACAGTGATAAGCAAAAAACTTTCTCCCTCTTTTATGCTGTATACCAGTGTTAATCAACCACCTAAAAGATGGTTGGGACTTCCCTGGGGATCCAGATGACTGCGGGGGGTATGGGTTCAATCCCTGGTCCAGAAACTAAGATCCTGCATGCCGCACAGTGAGGCCAAAAACGATGGATGATTTAGACCCTCACTAGATTAAGCACCATGAAAATGGGTGTTATAAAGAGTCAAGCAGACCTTTACACAGGATGTGGCCAGTGTGGCCTTGACCACAGGCCCCGTCAGGAGCTAGGTGTTAACCAAATGAAATAGTGATAGGGAGTGACAGGTGGCCAATCTGGCTGGGATACCTAAACTACTCCCTCCCCACCCACAGTGAAAGTCACAAAGAGCCTCTTACAGGGGACTTGCTGTCTCAGGAAATCCCTCCAGTCTCATATTTCTACTCCAGCTGGCTGACTTGGTGTAGGCTTCCTGCTCCAGCCAGTTGTCATCCCTGCCCTATCTCTTCTGATGAAGCATCCAATTCAATGGGCATCTTTGATTCACAAACGAATTGTCTTTGGGTTCCCTTTGGCTCCACTACAGTCCCTTGTTTGTCTGGGAGAGAAGTTTACGTAGCTTTAAAAAGACATGGCTTGAAGACATCCAACTTAGGAGAAAGTCTATAAAACACAGTCTTGCTGCAATTTCAGTAATTCCTCTCAGAGTATCCAGAGCAGTGGCGTCAACAGATATGAGTTCAGCTTCTGGTTCTACCATCTCCTAATTGATTGGTCTAAAAAATGCTTCACTCTCTGGGCCTTCAAAATAGGCAAAACTCCTTTGCAAGGTCACTGCACACACAGGCTCCTTCCTTCATCTCTAGATGATTTACTTTGTACTTAAAATGTTGGCTCTGAATCCTATACGCTAGCTCAGTTTCAAAAAAGCCAATAGTATTCACATGATATCTTGATAAGTTCCAAAGAAACTTGGAAAATTTTACCCCTGTAAAGAGCTGGGCTTTGCAGTCAGATAGTCCAAATCCATCAGAGCCAGCCACTTTCCAAGGTTTCCCCATGACCTTGGTTGAGTTACTCTCCTTCATCTATAAAGCAAGTATGTAATAAATATTCACAAACTTATTGTAAGGGTTAAAATAGATAATGTATATGAAGTGCTTGGCATAGCCTGATATACTTTTGGTGCTTAAAGGCTATGAGCTATTTTTATTAATACCAGACATGGTCTAATACAGTCTCTACTGAGACTAGTATGGGGATGAAAGACACTGTTGCTATTTTTCTTGAAGGCTAACTAGGTCTTTGTTTCCTTGGTAATACAGTATATAGTACCTGCTCACTTTTTCTTGTATAAGTACTTGAATGAACAAACAACGTAATAATGGAAAGAACACTACAAAGGGAGTTAGGAGTCCTAAGTGTTTGGCTTATTTTAACCATTAATTAAATAACTGAGGATCTGTGGATATGACATCATTTCTTCCTTTATTTTATTATTCGAGTACAATTGCTTTACAGTGTTGTGTTAGTTCCAGCTGTACAACAAAGTGAATCAACTATATATATATACACATATATCCCCTGTGATATCATTTCTAAATTCTAAGTTCAAAAAGCCCTTATGGTTCTAACATATTAGATTCTGACAGTATTTGAAAATGAATAAGACAAATAGGAGAAAAAAAGGAAATCTTAATTTTTCTCTGACACCTGTCACTATGGACTGAATTGCGACGACTCCCCCAACCCCCACCTCTGCTCTTGTCATTTATTGAAGTTCTAACTTCCAGTGTGGCTGTACATGGAGACAGGACTTTTACAAATAATTAAGGTTAAATAAGGCCATAAGGATAGATCCCTAATCTCATAGGATTAGTGGTTTTTTAAGAAGAGATACCAGAGAGCTTATTTTCTGTTCATGTAAGGACACAGGAAGAAGGCAGCCACCTGTAAACCAGGAAGGGAGCCCTCCCCAGAAACCAAAGTGGCCAACATCTTGACCTTGGACTTTCCAGCCTCCAGAACTGTGAGAAAATAAATTTCTGTTGTTAAGCTCCCCATTCTATGGTATTTTGTTTTGGCCACCTGAGCTAAGACACCTATTACATACCATACCCATCAGAAATATCCAACCCCACTTCTCTAAGAATATCACTTTTAATCTTCACACTGCCCTCTATTCCAAATCCCTATAAAATTTATGTCCAGCTGCTGTTTAAATGAAATTACCGTATCACAACAGCAAATTGACAATCATAATAAACTACTCATTGGGTTGAATTTATAAGCATTTTAGTACTATGCTTCAGAATGTTAAATTATCAGTTTGGTAAGTTGATATCCTTTATTTTCTTGTTTATTTGACATTTATTGAGCAAACTCATGTTTGTTAATAAATTACTCAATGCAAAATCCCTAAGATACTAAAAGTAAATTTACTCATCACTACATCTTAACAAATCGAGTCTGTCAAAGCTGAAAAAAATGAGAAAGTCCCCTTCATTTGATGAAGAAAAACAATGGCTTTTGACAAGAACAGCTAGGGTCAGGCTTGGTTCCCTGGTGGAGAATATATTCCTGAATTGACAAGCCTTAGAAAGTGAAAGTGAAAGTAAAGTTGCTCAGTCATCTCCAACTCTTTGTGACACCATGGACTGTAGCCTACCAGGCTCCTCCGTCCATGGGATTTTCCAGGCAAGAATATTGGAGTGGATTGCCATTTCCTTCTCCAGGGGATCTTCCCAACCCAGGGATTGAACCCGGGTCTCCCGCATTGTAGACAGACACTTTACCATCTGAGCCACCAGGGAAGTCTAACAAGCTTTATCCAGAAGAAATTTGTACATTTTATTAATACATTGCTTAATAATGGTGGCTGGTAGTCACATATGGCGACAGGGCCTTAGAAATGTGGTTAGTCCAAATTGAAATGTGCTATAAGTAAAATACCTCACTGTGCGTGCGTGCACGCTAAATCGCTTCAGTGGTGTCTGACTCTGTGATCCTGTGGACTGTAGCCCACCAGGCTCTTCTATCCATGGATTCTCCAGAAAAGAATACTAGAATGGGTTGTCATGTCCCTCAGGGGATCTTCCCAGCCCAGGAGCTGAACCCGCATCTCCTGCGCTGGCAAGAGTGTTGGAGTGGGGGGCCATTGCCTTCTCTGCCTGCATTGGCAGGCACGTTCTTTACCACTTGTGCCTCCTGGGAAGCCCAAAATACCTCACAAATAGCTTTTATACTCATTATATCTTAAAATATTTTGGATATTTTATGATAAATAGTGCTATTAAAGTAATTTCACCCTTTTTTATCTCTTAAACATGGCTACTAGAAAATTTAAATTTATTTATATCAATGGTGTTTTATTTACACTGAACAGTGCTGTTCTAATTAATTCTCTGTCACATCTTATAGTTGAATTAGCTAAAACAAAGTATAAGGCAGGGATTAAATATAATCAACAGATATGCTTTATACGGTATACTCAATTAAAACAAATTTTAATTAATTGTCAATATTTAAAGATTGACAGATTTCAAATCAAAATGTAGACTTCTGATTTCTTTTGAATAGTCAAAATATTTAAAAACACTAAACCTACCTTTTCCATGGCAACAACTGACTGAAATTGATTGGTAACTTCCCTTTGAACAAGCAATGAACTCTCCAGTTCATCCTAGTTCCTAACTGGCCTATTCTACCTTCACTGCCTCTGTGTAGATATTTCAGTTTTAATGTTGGCTATAGAGAAAAGTTCAAACATGGAATGGAATGGAAGAGAAAGCACACACTATGGGCTTAGACAGAGCTTAGTTTCAATTCCAGTTTATTCATTTAAGTGACCATATGACTTTGGATGAGTTATTCAGTGTCTCTGAATATTGATTTTCCCATCAATTAAAATATGAATAACTATATTGTGGAAATTAGTAGCAACTGAATAAAGTATATTCAGGAGTTGCACTGGAATAGTTGCTTAATAAATTATATCATTACTTTTCTTCTTTGGTTGACTCAATATTTATTTGGAAATTAGTAGTACTCTTGCCTGGAAAATCCTATGGACGGAGGAGCCTGGTAGGCTGCAGTCCATGGGGTCGCTAAGAGTTGGACACAACTGAGCGACTTCACTTTCAGTTTTCACTTTCATGCATTGGAGGAGGAAATGGCAACCCACTCCAGTGTTCTTGCCTGGAGAATCCCAGGGACAGGGGAGCCTGGTGGGTGGCCCTCTATGAGGTCGCACAGAGTCGGACACGACTGAAGCGACTTAGCAGCAGCAGCAGCAGTATTGATAACAGAGGAGGAGTCAGATTACAAGTGGTTTTCCCAGCGCCAAGAACCCACAAAAGTATGGATGCTCTCTCCTTGAGTGCAAAGATCTTGGGAAACAGGAAATCTTGCAACATTTTTCTTAGGCCCATGATGGCTAAAACACTTTTATTAATGGAAGTTGAATTTTTATTTTGTCAATTAGAAATGAAAACTTTAGATGTCTGACAACCATCATACTCTTCAAGTCAAACTGAACCCCAATACTGGCAGTTGTTTATGTCAATTGGTTTCATGTTGCAGCTTTGTTTTAAATTCTCAGCAGTTCATGTAAGTTTCAGAACAAACTTTTCACACCTATGAATACTTTGATTTAGTAAAACCAAGAGTTAAAGATAAAAAGATGGAATAAAAAGCATGTAAAAAATAAGAGAACAAAGATCAATTTAAAAACTTCTTGTATTACAGAATATGGGACACAAACCAGAATGATTTGTTCTGGACATCTGCCCCTCTTTTTTGATTCTCATTTGAAGATCAGTTTGCTCAATTTTAAGCTGTTGACAGGACTCAAATGCTTGCATAGTTCTTACATACAGTACAGTATACTGTACTATCTCGTCACTAGTAATTCAGGCATCAATGAAGCTCTCCCAAAACTATATTGTCCTTTCCAAGTGGATCACCCAAAACAAGAATCCTTGGAATACACTAATAAATTCCATTTGAATACCATAATTAGCTATAACAATAAACAAACAAAGAGATAAATAAAAACTAGAAGAAAATTTAAGTAAAGTTATCTCAGATTAGGAAGTATTTCCAAAGTAATGAAAAAATTGCCAAAGAAACAGGTCAAAAGATTCGATGACAAACTTTAAAAACAAACTTAAAAAATAACCTGGAGAAAAATAAATTAATAAACTAGAAAAAATAATTGTTACAAACATGGGAAAGAACAATTATCTTTAATATGTAATAAGCTCATAGATGTACTTTTAAAAAACACTAAAAACCTAATAGGAAAATGGATAAAGGAGATGAGCAATTCATGAGTCATATACTCTAAGAAATGGCTACTGATGTATTTTATTTTTTTTTTTTTTTCCCACAGTCTTTATGAAGTTTTTATTTTAAAGATGAAATTTATTTCAAAAGTTCTTATATAAACCAATCATGAATAAACTTTTATAATGAACTTCTCAAATCTTTTTACTATCTATCTTTCTGTCTCAGCTGGTAAAGAATATGCCTGCATTGTGGGAGACCTGGGTTTGATGCCTGGGTTGCGAAGATCCCCTGGAGAAGGGAAAGGCTACCCACTCCAGTATTTCTGGCCTGGAGAATTCCATGCGACTGTATAGGCCATGGGGTCACAAAGAGTCAGACAGGACTGAGTGACTTTGACTTTCTTCTTGGGATAGCATTGTTATAATAGTATTACATTTCCTTTTTTATTCAAATGAACTGTTTTCAAGATTAATGATTATTAGCAAATCTTGATGCAAGATAAACATGATACTATAAAATTACCATTTTCTATCAACTATCTAAAGTAAAAAAGTATTTGGTACTAAGTGTTCTTATGTTCAAATTCAAAAGTAATTTTTAGTCCCAAGGGAACTTGGTACTCCAAGACTTAAATTTTAATGATATTTACATAATATATATATTTATATTTTTAATCACTAAGTTCCTCCTCATCACTGAAGTATGTGCTTTTCTTTATCCTTGGGCGTCTTGAATCATCTGATGTTGAAGGACCTCCTGAACTGTGTTTCCATCTTTTTTGTTCTTCTTCAATTTTGGCTTGCTGGAAAGCTATGGCCTGACTGAGGCTGTCAAGAGCAGGATCTTCCCCTTCATCTTCACTTTCTTCTACTGCTTCAATTTCTTCTTCTGGCTCAGGAATTTTCTTTTTTTTCTTTTTCTCTTTCTTCTTTGGAGGTTCACGTTCTCCAAGCATATTTTTGGGACAGGCATAACTTAAGTGTCCACTTTCCCCACATTCATAACACTTAGATTTATCAAAGTAGTTTCGTCTTCGGATGAACTCAGCTGCTCTTCCATTGTCAATAGCAATGCTTGCTTTTATCACTCTACCAAATAACTGTTTGTTGTTTATTGCCCTGGTACAGTTTTGTGCAGAGTCTTTATCCAAAAATAGAATAAATGCAACCCCTTTACTCCTCCTGGTATCTTTATCTTTCATTATAGTAACCTTTACAACTTTGCCATACTTGGAAAATATCCGATATAAGTCATTGTTGGTCAGGGAAAAGGGCAGATTGGATACATACACTGTGCTTTTACTTGGGGCCAATCCACCACTCATTTCTTCAAGTGGGGCCGGCCCGGGGGGGAGGGCCAGAAGAGCGCGAGCCCTCAGCTCACTTGGGGCTCAACCCCGACCGTACGTCGCTCCTTGCAGCTGCCTCTGCATCACGGGTCCCGGGAGGGGTCGGGCACAGGAGACGAGAAGGGAGCTACCGCGCCTCTTCCCGGCTTTCCTTTGTCCCAAACCCCTACTGATGTATTTTAAAATAAAACCTCTCCAGTACCCAATAATTTTGATTTTAAATAATAATAATAAATCTCTTTTTTTTCTATTCATCAAATGAATCAAGATTTGTTTCAATATTAATACCTACTTTGGGATGTGCATGCATGTCAGTTGCTCAATTGTGACTCTTTGTGACTCTATGGTCTATAATCTATACAAATTTTTCTTGTCCTGAGAACCTTTAGGATTTATTCCCTTAGCGACTTTCAAAGACACAATATAATATTATTAACTATGATCACCCTGCTGTGCACTACTGAATATGCACACTTTTTTTAAGTTGTGAATCTAGGTTTTTTTTTTTTTGGTTGGGCGGGGTCTTCCTTGCGGAGTGCAGGGAGAGGGGGCTACTCTTCATTCCAGTGCGTGGGCTTCCCATCGCGGTTGCTTCTCTTGTTGTGGAGTACGAGTTCTAGGCCTACCGGCTTCAGTAGTTGCAGCTCTTGGGCTCTAGAGCATGGGCTCAGAAGTTGTGGCTCATGGGCTTAGTTGCTCCGCAGCATGCGGGATCTTTCCGAACCAGGGAACAAACCCGTGTCCACTGCATTGGCAGGCAGATTCCTATCCACTACACCACCAAGGAAGTCCTAACCATTCTTTTAAAGGGAACTATTCTACCCTCTAAAGCAGTGGTTCTCAAAGTATGGATCATCAGCATCAGCAGCATCTGAAACCATGTTGGAAATGCTAATTCTCATGCCCACTGATATACTGATCCAAAAACTCTAGGGGTGTGACCAGCAATGTGTGTTTTCACAAGCCCTCCAGGTGATTCCAATGCACACTAAAGTCAGAGAACCACTGCTCCAGAGTTACAGAGGACGGAATGGATAAAATGGTGCATTAAATAACATAAGAATGCAGTCTATGTGACCAGTTCTCTATTTCTTCAACAAATAAATGGCATGAGGGATGCTGTACAGCAGAGATTAGCACTGTAAATCAACTATGCTTCAGTTTTTAAAAATGGCATGAGGGGACAAAAGAAAAGCATGAAAAGTTAAAATGAGACATAACAACCAAATTTATGTGCAGACCTTATTTGAATCCTCTTTCAACCACATCAATCGGAAAAAGATGTTTTGAGACAATTAGGAAAGGTTAAACATGATATTAAGGAATTATTATGTCTTTTTGTGTGTGAATATTATAATTTGGTTATGATTTTTATTGAAGTATAGCTGATATCACAATATGATATGTTACAGGTGTACAATACAGTGATTCACAATTTTAAAGGTTATATTCCACTTACAGTGATTATAAAATATTGGCTATATTCCCCATGTTGTACAATATATCCTTGTAGCTTATTTTATACATAACAGTTTGTCCCTCTTAGTCCTCTACCCCTTGCTTTCTCCTCCCACTTACCTCTCCCCACTGGTAACCCCTATAGGGGTTCATCCTATATAGATTCATCCCCGATAGCTGTGAGTCCACTTCTTTTTTGTTATGTGTACTAGTTTGTTGTATTTTTTTAGACTCCACATATGTCATATCATACAGCATTTGTCTTTCTCTATCTGACTTACATCACTTGGCATAATACCCTCCAAGTCCATCCACGTCGCTGCAAATGGCTATGATTTTTAAATAACCTTTTAAAAAAGTTATCTGTTAGAGATTTTTAAAAACTGTCTTAAAAATATGTGAAGCAAATATGGCAAAATGTTAAGAACTACGAAACTTGATTAAACATGATAAAATAATTAAAAATAGGAGTTTGTTATGTTCTTCTTTCTACTTTTCTGTTCTATTGAAATTTTCATAGCAAAAAATAAAAGCCAAGAAAAACTGCAGACCTTTTAGTCAGTAATTCCCGTTTTAGAAATTTGCTGTAAGGAGATATTCAATCTCAGAAAATATTTATTTATAAGTATCTTCATTACTGTATTATATATACTATAAACTGTTAGAAACTACAAAAATGCCCAAAGAACAAGAAAAGGGTATAATAAATTTTGAGACTTTAATGTAATAGAATATGATGCAGCTACTGGAAGTGTTATATTCCTAAAATGCAAGATACAGAACACAGATAATACCATTATTTTTTGTAAAAAGTAAATGGAAGAAAGACTAGAAGGAACTATAGGTATCTCCCAATTTTCCAGAATTTCCTTTACTGCACTTTGCTTTTACAAAAGACTTATACTAGTGCCTGTTTTTGCTAACCAAAAGAAATTCAAGAAGGATTTTCACTTTCATGGAAAAAGGCAAAAAGCAAAAACAGTATTCAGAATTTGTTTTGCAGGAGCTGTTATAGGGTCAGTACACACTGGACAGAAAGAAAGGCACTACCAAGCTCCTTCCCTGGGAACCACACAGCATCTCAGCATCAAGCTGCTATAGCTTTGAGCTGTGCCTGTGAGCATCTATGTTTTACCTCGATTTATCTTGTCCATTGATTAGTAAGATGTATTCTAAGATAATTGCTTGTTCACTTTATGCTACTTGGCATATGAAAGTTTTCATAGGAATGCTCCATTTTCAGATAGTAGGAGGAAACCTGTATATCAAAATGTTAAAAAGAGTAGTTGTCTCTCAATATTGAAGCTATGGATTTTATGGACTTTCTCCTTTATAACTTACTATGTTTTCTAAATTATGTATATGAACCCATTCATAACACAAAATATTTTTAATAAGAACCAATTATGCTGTTATAATGGTTATAAAAAGTTGCTATATAATAAAATTAAGACTTTCTTTTTTAAAAGCCTAAGAATCATCTCAGGAATTAGCATTTCTACTTGATGAAAGAGAAGTTACACCTACCCACTACTATTTATTTGATAGTACTTTGTACTATTTATTTGATAGTAATTATATACATTTTTAGACTGTTGTGTTTGTATGTCCATCGACATATTCATTCTACAATAATCCATAAACACTTACTGAGTGACTACCATTTGCCAAGAGTTACCAAAACAGGCAACTTATCATTATGAAGCTTACATTCTAATGGAGGGAGACAATTAAGAAAAAAATTTTTAACATTTACAGCATGTCAGAACTTCCCCGGCTGTCCAGTGGTTAAAACTTCACCTTCCAATGCAGGGAGTGAGGGTCCAATCCCTGGTCAGGGAGCTAAGATCTCACATGCCTTGTGGCCAAAAAAAACAAAACATAAAACAGAAGCACGTTGTAACAAACTCAAAGACTTTTAAAATGGTCCGCATCAAAAGAATCCTTAAAAAAAGATTATGGCATGTCAAAGAAGTGCTATGGAGAAAAATAAGAAAGAAAAGGAAAATAGAGAGTGTTGGATTGTTGAAAGAATGGGTAGTTATTCAGTTTTAAACAAAGTAGTTAGCAAAAGCCCAACTGAGAAGGTGACATTTAAGAAAGATCTTTAAGAATTAAGAAAATTCCCTGGTAGGCCAGAGGTTAAGAATCTGCCTGCAAATCCAAGGGACATGAGTTTGATCCCAGGTGCAGGAAGATTCCACATGACTTGAAGCAACTAGGCCTGTGCGTCTCAACTACTGACCCCACATTCTAGGTTCTGCAAGTCACAACTACTGAGCCTACATACCGCAGCTACGGAAGCCCGTGTACCTAGAGTCTGTGCTCCACAACAAGAGAAGCCAGCACAGAGAGAAGCCCAAGCACCACAAGGAAAAGTAAACTTGGCTCACTGCAACTAGAGAAGGCCCAAAGGCAGCAATGAAAGCCCAGCACAGCCAAAAATAAATGAATTAACTAATTCTAAAAAAAGAAACACCCGAAGAGGCAAGGGACTGAACCATACTGTATCTGGGGAACGAGATCTCAGGCAAAGGAAATAGCAAGTGCAAATGTCCTGAGGCAGAAATATGCCTGGAGCACATAGCTTCTCTCCCTAATTTGAACGAAATTCCTCTGAAAGAATCAAATCATTCACCTGCTTTTTTTTTTCACAATCTGAATCACAATACCTAGAACAGTACTCAGGAAACATTTATTGAAAACAATGATGCAAGGACTGAAAATTATTAGAATCCATAATCTTTTCTTTCAAAACCATCCATTACCATTCTCTCATTTCTTTACAAAGAACTTTTTAACATAAGGTCTGTTCAAAATTGGGTATGCTTCAGGAGATGGAAATGTTTCCTTCTCCAGAGATATTAAAAAAGACCAAAATATCAGTGGGCAGGGATGTACTAAACGAAATACAAGTATCAGATGGGTTACCAGGCTAGATGGCCCATTGTACTCCTTTCCATCACTCAACAGTCAACAAACATTATTGAGCAATGAATAAAACTAAAATTCTTGCTTTTCTAGATCAACAGTCTTGTCAGTGTCCTAATAGCTTCTATAAACCTAGTGTATTGGCAAATAGTCAATGCTGGCTAAGACACGAGGAAATTTTCCTTTTAAAAAGTGAACCATTGGGCTCCCCTGGTGGCACAATGGTAAAGAATCCACCTGCCAATGCAGGAGACACAGGTTCAGTCCCTGGTCCCAGAAGATCCCACATCTGCAGGACAACTAAGCCTGTGCGCCACAACTACTAAGCCTGTTCGCCACAACTACTAAGCCTATACTCTAGAGTATGAGAGCAGCAACTGCTGACCCAATATGCCTAAAGCCCGTGTTCCACAGCAAAAGAAGCCACTACAACAAGAAGCCTGCACACCATAACTAGAGTAGTCCCCACTCTCTGCAACTAGAGAAAAGCCCACAGCTGCAAAGACCCAGCAGAGCCACCAAAAATAAATAAATAAATAAAATTTTAAAAGCCAAGTGTCTTTAAAAAGTGAGCCATTTATGAAGCCATAATGGTCGTTTATCAGAGAACATGTTCCTCACTTCTTAAGAGAATATCTTATTTGTATTTGAATCTCTAGATCTATCTATATGTCCCCACTAAGTGTTGACTTAAATACATAATCTTGAATAAACTCCATATTTTCTAGTGTTTCTTCAGGCCCTTGCCTGGCATTTAGTACTTAGTTAATTGTTGAGAGAAAGTTGAGTAAGGTGTAATCACAAATGACAACCACAAACTGAAAATGTATTTACAAATAATTTGGCTATTTTTTTGCACATTAAACAGCCTAAGGCAATGGCACTGATCTCAAGTCAAATAGTGCTTGTAGTGAAATTGCCAAAAGGAAGCCCAACCCTTATTTGCTCATAAAATTCCCCTTATTTTAATTAGTATGTTTATTTATTTTTGACTGTGCTGGGTCTTTGTTGTTGCGCTTAGCTTTCTCTAGTAGCAGCAAGTCAGGGGCTACTCTCCAGTTGGGGTGTGTGGGCTTCTCATTGCAGTGGCTTCTCTTGTTGTGGAGCACGGGCTCTAGAGCTCACAGACTGTGGCTCGTGGGCTCAGTTTCTCCGAGACATGTGGGATTTTCCCAGACCAGAGATCAAAGCCCTATCCCCTCACTGGCAGGTGGATTCTTAGCTACTGGACCACCAGGGAAGTCCTCACTTATTTTTTTTAAACTATCTGTTCCTGGTAAGAGTCCCCATTGGTTAAAACTAGAGATCTTTTAACAATGACCCCCCAAAATCAAGATTTTCTGCAAATAAAATCATAGAAATCAAAGATTAATGTTTATCATGGATGTATTTGTTAGATAACAGTAAGTCACAGTAACAAATAGATACCCCAAATTCAGAGGATTTTGAAGAAAGTTTATCTTCTCTCATACAATAGCCTTTGAGTAGGAAATGACATCCCACTTCAGTATTTTCCCTGGAAAATTCCCATGGACAGAGGAGCCTGGCAGGCTACAGTCCATGGGATGGCAAAGAGTTGGACATGACTGAGTGAGCACGTACAATAGCCCAGGGAAGGAATCCAGATCAGACGTGGCTTGTTCCACACAGGCTTTCAGGGATCCAGGCTAACAGCTCTGCATCTTTGACATACAGCTTACAAGGTTGCCTTTGGGCATCATCACTCCGGTTAGCCAGAAGGAAGAAAGATCAGGAAGGGCATGAGTGGAAGACTGGTGGGCTAGACTTGAAAGTGGTACTTATTTATCACCTCCTCTCAAATTCTACATCACATAACCACATCTTATCACAAAAGAAACCAGAAAATACAGTCAAGTTTTGATTCCTGAAGAAGAGGAGAATGTATTTGGTAGATTTTTGGTGATCTCTGCCATAACTGAATTGTAAATGAAACTCTAATTCTTTAAATGCTTTCCCCCTCACCCCCACCCCTAGAATATTAAGCAGTGTTTATAGCTTCTGGTTTGCATACTGAAAAGGACCCTTATAGAAGAAGCCTTTTCATAGTTCACAATTTATGAAATAGATAATATTCCAAAAGCCCACTTGAGAGCTTACTAAAATGTATTTTCTAACAGAACTCACAACTTATTATCTGTCATGTGTAGACAAATACTAGGAAATCCTATGGAAGAATAGCCTGGATGGCTACAGTCTATGGGGTTGCAAAAGAGTCAGATACGACTCCACAACTAATCAGACAAACACTATACACCTGCCAAGTTTGGGATACAATATAGAAGTTTCCTCCTCTAGTCTTGGGTAAAAAGAAAAGGTTGGCCAGATAAAGTTAAGTTTTTATTTCCCTCTCCATAGGTGCCTGTCACCTTCAAACTACACTAAAAAATCCCAACCAAGCTCATCCCAGTGCCCATTTCCCAATCATTGTTAATGGGACATTTTTTATCTGGATGTTAAAACAGTGAGATCTATATCTTTGAAAATATATTTGCAGATAGACTTATAATAATAGTTACATTTCTTGAATATTTATTATATACCAGAACTACATTCTTTAAACTTCATTTTACTCATTTATTAAATGGAGATAATAATACTGATCTCATGAAGTTATCGTAAGCCTGAAATGAGAAAATGTCTACAGTGTCTTGGCCCTCGCCTCACATTAGTAAACCAACTCAATGCATGTGAGCTATGATTTTCCTAATTGGTTTATTATTACTTAGTGATGGGGTGAAAGTGTGAAGAGCTCATTATCACTCAGCTCTGTTCCCCTCTCCCCTAGCATACTCCCATCTCCCCAACCAATAAAGGAAGTAACAGCCACACTTTTTTGAATGTTGACAGTGGTTCTCAATGATAATGAGCCTGAAGCGCTTGTTAAAAATGTTAAAAAATCCTCATTCAGTGAGTCACAGGTAAGCCCTGCTGCCTCATTGAACAACACCAGGGGGCACCATTAACATTGTGTTGCATATAAATGGTGCTTCCTGGAGATGTGCAGATTTGGGGTTCTGAAGTTGAAGCCCAGGAAATTGTATTTTTAACAAACACCCAAGTGATTATGGACAATCCTCCACAGTCTTTGAGACAATTCTAGGGTGACTGCTAAGTGCGGGGGACCTGAGAAAGAACCTTCCACAGGTGAACTCAGTGTCTAAAAGTGACTATAACTGAATATCAACAAAAAAAGCCATCTATGACAACCTAATCACAGCTTTGTTATTCAAAACTCTTCTCAGCAACTGAATTCAGTGGAATGAGACTTTTACCCGCAATTTCCCTCCAAAGGCTTCACAAGGTTCTTCAGATGTGATCTCATTAATCCTCAGGACAGATCTGTGAGATAGGTGGCAGATCGGACTTTCCATTACAGGTAGCTTGAGGCATTAGCGGGATTCCTGGCCCCAGAAGACCAGTGTCACTACCTGTATGGGCTTTCTGCAGTCCCCCTAGTCTTCATCTGTAAGACACGAAGCTTCTACTTTCTCCTATATGAGAAACCTTGTTAAGAAGGCAAATATCAATCACTCACCCATCCCATTCATTCACAAGTATTTATTAGCTATCACCTGATAACCAATACTTTTTGGAAGTAGGTGGAAGTTGAAGTATAAATGCACAAGTAAACAATTACATATTCAGCAAGTCACTGTGGGATCATTAGGAGAAAGGAAACACATATTAATTGAGAACCAATTAACTAAATGCAAGTATTGTGCTGAAATCTTTCCTTAGACTATCACTTTTATTACTTGCGGTAATTCAGAGAAGTGATGACAGATAATATGATTTTTACCATTTTTATAAGAATTGGTCATATACCTGTAGTAAGGCGATGGCACCCCACTCCAGTACTCTTGCCTGGAAAATCCCATGGATGGAGGAGCCTGGTAGGCTGCAGTCCATGGGGTCACAAAGAGTCGGAAACGACTGAGCGACTTTCCTTTCACTTTTCACTTTCATGCATTGGAGAAGGAAATGGCAACTCACTCCAGTGTTCTTGCCTGGAGAATCCCAGGGACAGGGGAACCTAGTGGGCTGGCATCTATGGGGGTCACACAGAGTTGGACACGACTGAAGTGACTTAGCAGCAGCAGCAGCAGCAGCAGCAATACATATTAGAGCCAGACCTTGATCTGAGAATTGTCTGATTCCACATCCTTGTTTTTTCCATGGTCTCTACCTTTAAGGAATATACAACTCAATAATAAGGCCGAGTACACAGATGACTTTTAAATAATAACAATCATGATTAAAGTGAACATTTATTGAGCACTTGGCTAACTTAGCACATTCCAGGCATTGAACCAAGTACTTTATATAGATCCTTTCATATAATCTTCACATCAACTTTATGAGATAAATACTATTAATTATCTCCAATTATAGATTTTTTAAAAATTTATATATATATATATATATATATATATATATATATATATATGAAGCTTAGAGAGTAACTTGCCTGCAGGGGAGAAAACTTGAAAAACACCATTGCTATTACAAGAGGGAGCTGGCTTGTTCTACAAGGTCCCAAGAACTAAATATAAGACCAAAGGTCAGAAGTTTCAGAGAGGTAGGTTTGGGTTCAAAATGAAGATGATCTTACTGAGAGCAATCCAAATGCTGTCTCCAGAGGGAGTGAATTCCCTTTCTCAAGTTTAAACAGTTCATTGCCACTTCAAAGAGACATAAGATGAATATTATTATGTCAAGAATGTTTCCCTGTTCTCTGCCCCACCACACCCCATTCCCACTTCAACACCCACACATTCTTAAGATTTCAACCTAAATATCACTTCCTCAGAGATGTCTTTCCAGATCCTACAGACTCTGAGCCTCTATTATATGTTATTTTAGCTCCCTATATTTCTCCTTTATAGCAGTTATAACTGTAATAAAATCATTTATTATGAGACTAATAGTGGAAAGTAAGTTCTCATAGAGCAGAGACCACAGGAGGCTTTTTCCTGGATGTTTACTTACCTGGTGTCTACTGGCATCTTAAACATGTTAGATGCTCGGTAAATAACTGTTGAATAAAGAATGAGTCACTGTTGATGGATGATGGGCCCAGAAGTGGATTCTCAGAACTGACTCAGTTGAAGACACTAAGTCCCCTCACTAAGCTTACTTGTATATTTCAGAGCTACTCATGTTCTTGGGGCCTTTCACACATTTGTTAAAACATCCTGCTCATTGCACGCTCATTCACACTTTACCTTTTCCTTTGTTTGCAGCTCAGAGTCAAAAACCTCATCCACATGGATCCATCCTTGTGTTGGAAATTGTGCAGCAAGGACTAGCATTCATATCCAATACCCTTGGCTTCTCTGCACCAATTCATTTCATGCTCATCCATGGGCTTTGGCTTGCCTATCTCCCTTGTCCATCTGTTTGGACAGCAATGTGCCTGCTTGTGGGTGGTTAGATCCTTGGCACAGGATAGAATTTCCAAACAATGCAAGAGGTTTACATGGGCAAGCTGCACAGAATAGTCAAAGACATCTGTCTTGTGAGGAGGGTCTTCTCTCTGAACGTCAGGGTGACATATGACCCCTTTACTCTTGATTATACCTGTAGAAATGTGGATATGAAAACCAAAAGATCAAAATCTCAAAACCAAAATGAGAAATAGTCACAAAGCATTCATTTGACAAATGTAACTGATAGTCCATTCTGGGCTAGGCAGTGGTAGGTAAGTGCTAAGGATCCGCAACCCACAAAATCAAGGAAGAGCAATGTGTAAGGTGTGGCATATAGAAGCAGCTATGGGGGCACCGAGAAGTGGTGAGAATGCTTGACAGACCCAGAGTCCCTGAGAAAATTCCATACGTGTACCCAGGAAACAGGGCCAGGGGTTTTCTGTACATTGTGTTTTATTAGGCAGCAGAGGAGGAAAAATGAACCACAACAGAGAGAGAACAGCTAAACCCAGAACCCAAGATGCAGCCATGCCAATCAGTGGCAAGCAGGCAAATGGGCAGGAATCAGTGAGGGCTGTGCCAAGGAGATGCAGCCTCTTTCAGTTAAGATAAGAATAAACATTTTCATTCAAGTTACTTAAGATAAAAGAAATGTGGCAATGTGGGGCCTGAGGAAAGGTGAAGTGTGCTCTAAGTAGGTTATGCCTCCTTCCAAGAATAGTGTCAATAACTACATACATTCCCAGGTGAGTGTACACACACACACACACACACACACACACACACACAGTGATGGCAAAGCAATATTGTCTGCTCTGGGGCTGTGTTTCATAGAATTAAGAAGAGAATGAGCCAATTATTACAGCATGTGTGATTCTGGCAAAAGTATTCGTTATTTCAAAGGTTTTTTGGAATGAGCCAGGGAACTTTGGAATGTGAATCCTCTGTATAAAAACTGACTGTTCTTTTAAAATGACTAGACCAACAGGGCCCTATGAATTCCAAAACTGATTTAACCTTCTTAAATGGAAGACGTGGGCATAATAGGGAGGTAAATAAAAATGGAAATGATGAATATGATAAGTAAAAGTCATAAAGGAGAAGGAAAAGAAAGAATCTGGTTATGAAGACTAGGAAAACAACAGCTAGATAAAAGAGAAAAGAAAAGTCCTTACCTTCCTGATGCTTTTCTCTTTCAAAGGAAAACATTCAATTACAACAAACAAGTAAATTAACAAATGTGTCCTATCATTTTCAGAGGGTGATGAAATAGGGGCCTGGGGAAGTAATCTTAGGCAGATGGCCAGGGAATCCCTATCTGTAGAGGCTGCATGAGCTGGGACCTGAATGATGAGAGACAGCCATGCAAATATCTAGGGAAAGACTAGAACAGGCAGAAAGAAGAGGAAGTGTACCGGCCCTATGGTAGGGAGAAGTTTCATGTGTTTGGAGAACCGCAAAACTGATGATGCTGGAACCCAGTGAACAAGGGAGTGTGGTAAAAGACAAAGTCAGAGAGCGGTAAGCAGGGGCCAGACCACGCAGGGCTTGGCAGGCCATTGGGAGAAACTTGGGTTTTGTTACAAATAAAGGGGAAGCTAGTAGAGTACTTGCAGTAAGGGAGGAATGTGATATGATACACATTTTTGAAAGATCATGCTGTCCATTATGTGAAAAATAAACTATAGAGGGGCAAGAGCAGGGAAAAAAAAGAGATATGTTAGAAATTCATTGCAACAATACAGGTAAAAGAGGTGGAATGTGGCAAGAAATTATCAGATTTAGAATGTATTTTGAAGAAATATACTTGTATCCTTAAGCACCACAGTGAATTTTTCATTTATTACACACTATCTTATATTCTTCAATATATTTTTATTTTCTGTCTTATCTCCTTAGACTGTGGCATTTGTAAGTTACTGATAGAATTTTATATAGCATTATTAATTTATTTAGTAAACATTATGAGGATGTTTATCCCAGGTGCTATAGCAGTTTTTAAAAATATTTGTTTTATAAGTTGTTTTTTTCATTGCCACATTTATTTTTATACACACACGATTTACTTTGCTTATTTTCTATATCTAGAATTTTCCTTTTGAGACGCTTTCTCCCTCTCTCTCTGTCTCTCCCATTTTATATCTGTTCTCTTGGTTCTTTTCATTCCTTTTTCAAACATTCCTTATTTTACATAGTCATTTTTAGGTAGATCAGAATTACAAAGTACTTTTCATAAAATATGTAATTTAATAACAATCTTGTAAAATAGCTCATGCAGATATTATTATTACAGATGAGCAAAGTGAGGCTCACAGAGGTTAAATGATTCACCCAAGGTCAAAATGAGCTGGGGAGAGAGAGACTGAGACAAGAGTCAAGTTTCCTGATTCCCAAATCAATACCTTACTACCGTGCTACCCCTCTGAGCTCACTTGCACTGTCCCCTAGACAGCAGGTGCTCATGCACAGGAGATAATCGATAACACTGTGATGTGAGCACAATAGTGCTCTCTCCCTGCATTCAGTGTATCTGTTTACATGACTCATGGATTTCTCACTATGCCAAAATGTACCTTAGACTTAGCCTAGGTAGATTTTACCAAAAAACAAAAGTTTCATAAAAGACTGGGTCTCAATTCTTTGCACATGGAAAGGTTAGTCATGGCTCAATTCAAGAGACATTTTATTGGGTACCCACCATCAACCAAAATATTTCCTGGAAGAAAGAATAATCATATTATATAAATGTAAGTCCTTGTAACAATCTACTCGGAGAAATGAGAGAAAAACATAAAAGTATAAGACCATAAAATAACATGTAATAAATGAAGCAATCTGACACTGTGAAGAATATAATATGCATTAGCCTTTTCAAGGTTCTGAAGGTGGAAGGGTGAACAAGACAGGATGGTTTCTGCCTTCATGAAGCTTTTACTCTAGCCTCCTCTCATAGCTGTGATTCCTGCTTTAAGAGCTTTGAAAACTTCCTAAGGTTCTTCATAATTAATAATTGCTAACACTTATTGGATGCTTACAGAAATTAATTTATTTGATCCTCTCAACAGCCTTATGAAGTAGATAGCATTATTATCAACTCCATTTTCCAGATTAAAAAAAAGCAGATGACACAGTCAATAAGTGGCAGAATTAGCTTTGAATCCAGGCAGTCTGGCTGCTGAGGAGACTTCTCCTGGTACAGGGGTTAAGAATTCGTCTTGAAGTACAGAGGACACGGGTTCGATCCCTGGTTGACGAACTAAGATGCCATGTGTGGCAGAGCAACTAAGCCCGTGCACTGCAACTTGTGAGTCCACGTGCTCTGGAGCCCATGGTCCACAACTAGAGATCCCATACACCACAGTGAAAGGTCCTGGGTGACCGTGAAGACTCCATGTGCCGCAACTAAGACCTGACACAGCAGCCAAATAAATAAACACACACATTAAAAATACACACGCTTAGCCCCTGTGCAGGAAGAGATTCAGGTTTTGCGGGCATGAAGCTTATACAATTCTAGGGACTTCCTTTGAGAAAGAAAAAAAAAAAAGAAAAAGGAGAGAATACAACACTGCAAGTCCAAAATTAGGTAGAGGGTCTTGGAAGGGGCCAATGTAAAACTAGAGCTTTATTAGTTTCACAATAAACCTGCTGGTTTAAAACAGCATAAATTTATTCTCACACTTCTGGAGGTCAGAAGTCCATAAAATCAAGATGTCAGCAGAGTTGTGTTCTGTCTGCAGGTTTCAGGGAAAACCTGTTTTCTTGCCTTTTCCAGCTTCTGAGGCCATCTGAACTCCTTGGCTCCAGGCCCCTACCTCATGTCACTCCACCTTCTTGCTTCTTGTCACTTTTCCTGCAACTGACTCTGACCTTCCTGCCTCCTACTTTTTATTTTTAATTTATTTATTTTTAATTGGAGGATAATTGCTCTACAGTGTTGGGTATCATTTCATGGCAAATAGATGGGGAAACAGTGGAAACAGTGGCTGACTTTATTTTTCTGGGCCCCCAAATCACTGCAGATGGTGATTGCAGCCATGAAATTAAAAGACGCTTACTCCTTGGAAGGAAAGTTATGACCAACTTAGACAGCATATTAAAAAGCAGAAACATTACTTTGTCCACAGAGGTCCATCTAGTCAAGGCTATGGTTTTTCCAGTGGTCATGTATGGATGTGAGAGTTGGACTATAAAGAAAGCTGAGTGCAGAAGTGAGTGAAGTGAAGTCACTCAGTCTGTCTGACTCTTTGCGATCCCATGGACTGAAGCCTACCAGGCTCCTCCATCCAAAGAATTTTCCAGGCAAGAGTACTGGATTGGGTTGCCATTTCCTTCTCCAGGGGATCTTCCCAACCCAGGAATCAAACCCAGGTCTCCCGCACTGTAGGCAGATGCCTTACTGTCTGAGCCACCAGGGAAGATGGCAGAAGAATTGATGCTTTTGAACTGTGGTGTTGGAGAAGACTCTTGAGAGTCCCTTGGACTGCAAGAAGATCCAACCAGTCCATCCTAAAGGAGATCACTCCTGGGTGTTCATGGAAGGACTGATGTTGAAGCCTTAACTCCAATACTTTGGCCACCTGATGCAAAGAGCTGACTCATTTGAAAAGACCCTGATGCTGGGAAAGATTGAAGGCAGGAGAAGGGGATGACAGAGGATGAGATGGTTGGATGGCATCACTGACTCAATGGACACGGGTTTGGGTGGACTCCAGGAGTTGGTGATGGACAGGGAGGCCTGGTGTGCTGTGATTCATGGGGTCACGAAGAGTCAGACACGACTGACTGTTGGGTATCAATGTATGGCAAAAACCTGCCTCCTTCTGGTAAGGATCATTGTGATCAGACAATTGGGCCCACTTAGTTAACACAGAATTCTCTCTCCATCTCAAGATCCTTAAGTTAATCATACCTGCAAAGTCCCTTTTCCTATGTATGTAACAGATTTATTTACAGGGTCCCCAGGTTCTGTGGATTAGGACATGGACATGGACATTTTTGGAAGACTATTATTCAGCCTACCACAAAAATTAACAATAAAAAGACAGTCCAGGCTCTGTGACCATTCTATCCCCAGGAGGCCATAGGCTGAATAGATAAAGAGTGGCCAGGCTTCCTTCTAAGCTAAGGAGTCTGGACTTGGCTAAAAGAGAGTCGTTATAGAGTACCGAGAGGGTCAAGTCATTAAGAAAATGATGTTGTTAAAAGATTTATTTGAACAAGAAAAAAGATATATTTGGCAACTGAGTTGTTATCAGCTTCATTTGACCATTTCTTTTTCAACATAATAATAAAAACTGCTGCTGCTAAGTCACGTCAGTCGTGTCCGACTCTGTGTGACCCCGTAGACGGCAGCCCATCAGGCTCCCCCGTCCCTGGGATTCTCCAGGCAAGAATACTGGAGTGGGCTGCCATTTCCTCCTCCAGTGCATGAAAGTGAAAAGTGAACGTGAAGTCGCTCAGTCATGTCCGCCGACCCTCAGTGACCCCATGGACTGCAGCCTTCCAGGCTCCTCTGTCCGTGGGATTTTCCAGGCAAGAGTACTGGAGTAGGGTGCCATTACCTTCTCCGAATAATAAAAACTGATTGCATATAAATTTTCATTGTTGTATACCTTCACGTATAAGGCTATATCATAGGTATTACTATAAGGTTTCATTGTTATATACACTCACATATAAGCCTAAGGTTTCATTGTTATATACACTCACATATAAGCCTACATCATAGGTATTACTTCTCCATGTAAACATGACGAAACTGAGTTTAGAGTGATTTCTCCAAGGAGATTATATACAGCTAACACATGGCAGAACCAAGCCAGATAATTTGAGGAGACAGCACAGTGCAGTGGATGAGTACAAATGCCTTTGGAAGCTAATCTGAGTCCAAATATTAACTCTGCCCTTTACTAGTTACATGACTTTGACCAAGTTACATCACTTCTCTATGTTTCATTTTCCTTTTCTCTAAAATGAGGTTAATAATAGTTCCTACCTCATAGATTATTGTTAGTATTAAAATAATGCTGGCAAATAAAGTACTTAGCACAGGGCAATCAATAAACAGTAGCTTACTATTATACAAATCCTACTCCCTTTCCGTAACATCAAACTCAGATGAGACCATCTGAGATCATACTTTTAAGTCAGCTTATATTTCAACACAGGAAGAGTCAAAATCTGAGTTTTAAAAAAGGTATTAAAGATACAATATCTTCTAGCACATAAACTTTTCAGTTCTCCTCAATTAAAAAAAAGGCATGTCCCCAAAACTTGCTAACAATTTTAATTCCAACTCTCAATTATCCTCAGTATAATTTCCTATATGTCCTAATTTTCTTAGTCAGAGTCTGATTTTGTTCAGATGGGTTATTTGTGAAAGACCAAATAAAATGTACGCTTGCAGTCAATCAACATGAACTGGTTTGTATAACTTCAGTGGACAAGCAAGCATGTGCCAAGTGTCTGAATTAACCTTTACTTTGTGCCCATTTCTAGGAGGAATGAATAAGCAACAGTG